>NC_139950.1:6914939-6994939 GCF_963454915.1 Gymnoscopelus microlampas | reverse complement strand
GAAAGGCGAGTCGGTAAAACAATGAAAAATACAATAAAGTATAATATATACAAGCTAATACAGTATAAGAATATAAAACATCCATTATGTAACACAGCATAATGGCAGTGTAGACTAGGGATAAAAAGGGTGGGTAAGGGTGACTATATTTAGTCTAGACAATGGACATACATGAAGATATGCATAACAATGTGTGCATGTACAGAAATGTGTGCGTGTGCGTCATAGACTGTAAAAAAGGAATGGACAAAGCCACTCCCCTGCTTTCTACAGAACGAAAATGAAGCCGATAGTTCAGGAACGTGCATTCCTCCAACGTTAATATATACAGTTGGCCACGCCGGAACTCAAACGCTATTGGTTGAGACCAGACATGTGACCAGCGAACCGGAAAACAACCCCCAAAAATGCTATTGGTTGGGTAGCTTGTCAATCAAGAGCAGGGCGGGGAATGAATGCTATTGGTTGTGTAGGTTGTCAATCAAATCATCCCGCCCCTCCTGGAGCATAGCCTACTTTATCGTCAATTTTAGAATAAATGGGACCATAATTTAGCAAAACGCATATCATGATGATTGAAAGGAGACTTTAAACTAGCGACTGGAAGCATATAGAATTTATGACAATTTTTATTACGGTAAGAAAATCTAGTCTAAAGTTTGTCAAAAACCCATTCACTTGCGTTAAAATAAATTCTTTCTGACACTGCAGGTCGGCGCAGGGTAAAACAGTGCCTCACTCTGGCCATTCATAAGCTTCCGTGTTGGCCTCATCGTAAATATCCAAGCCTTGCCCCTTGGTGTGCGTGTGTGTGTGTGTGGGACTGCGCACCGTGTGTGCGCGTGTTCCCAAGGTCCCAGAGCTGCGCATACGTCCAGATGTTGTTTATTTGCACAGAGAGGCGAGGTGAGAGATGGTGGCGAGGAGGGTATATTTCTTCCATGTACACAGGTTCTCCTCTAAGGATTATGTATTGTTGCATCAGACAGACCGCCAGCATGTCCAGTTCAACTCAGAGCCCATGCATCCACAGTCACACACACACACGCACGCACGCAGGGAGATGATCTAACAAAGATGTTAATGTTACCAGGGAGCCTGTTTCCTCTCTCTGTATGGTTGTGACCTTTCTGTTTCCATCTCATCATGTTCTGAACACTTATCTCACGCACACGCACACACGCACACACGCACACACACACACACACACACGCACTCAAAATAAAGACCACTAATACTACAGCACTATATGGCAGGCGTTCTCAAGTGGGGTCCCCAGCAAAATGAGGAACAGTTTAACCACTGCAAGCCTATTTTATAGGCTACTATTTCATAAGCCGGCCTACAAAGACAGAAAAGAGAATCATTTTGAAAATGTTCAACAGCACATCTTCTCTTATGGGGGTCCTTGACACAAAGCATTGAACCAAATTAATATAAATGCAGGGGGGGGCCTTCACATGAAAATGTTAGAGATGTAGGGGGAGAAAACAGGGAGCCACACACGTCTACAAGCCCTAACCGGACAGAAATATGAGCAACAGACAGACAGCTGAATCATGTACAAAGAAATATCCCTCCAAACTGATGGAAATACCATTACATTCTCTCACGCGCACGCACGCACGCACGCACACACACACACACACACACACACACACACACACACACACACACACACACACACACACACACACACACACACACACACACACACACACACACACACACACACACACACACACACACCTATGCAGGTGGTGGACAAAGTACTCAAATGTTTTACTTAAGTAAAAGTATCAATCTGCAATGTAGAACAAGAGATACTCAATTACAAGTAAAAGTCCGGAATTCAGGATTTACTTTAGTAAAGGTACAAAAGTATTGGCATCAAAATGTACTTAATGTACCAAAAGTAGTAAGTACTCATTGTGCAGAATGTCCCATTTCACAAGTTCAAAATATATAAACATCTTTTGAAAATAGCAAATCTACAACCTCTACAACCTGCAGATTGGCTATTTTCAAATGGCTAACTGTATGTTTTGTAATAATAATTCAAATCTACAAAGTAACTAGTAACTAAAAAAATCTAAATAATTGTAATGGAGTAAAAGTACAATATTTGCCTTTCAGATGTAGTGGAGTAGAAGTAAAAGTACTGAAAATTGCAAATACTCCAGTAAAGTAAAAAGTACCCAAATGTTTACTTATAAGTACAGTACTTGAGTACATGTACTAGGTTACTTTACACCACTGCAAATAGCCTACAGAGTATAGCCGCTGACTAATCAATCAATCAATCAATCAGAGAACAGTCGGATAATTATAATATGATATGCCTATAACGTTCACAGCTTCAGTCACGCATGTTTGAGTGATTTTTTATTTTGGCTTATAAAAGTTGAATGATGATCGTTTCGCAGCAGTGCTATGTTCTATGGCTTTGAGTTCATATAGGCTAAATATACACAATCAAATAAACAGTGGTGTAAAGTAACTAATTAATCAAGTACTGTACTTAAGTAGGTATTTTCTACTTTAGAGTATTTCCAATTTTCGGTTATTTTACTTCTACTCCACTCCACATCTTACGCAAATGTTGTACTTTTACTCCACTACAATTATTTGAACATTTTGTAGATTTTGATTATTATTACAAAACATGCATTAACCACTTCAGCCCTATATGAAAATAGCAGATCTACAAGCTCACAATGCGTTGCTATGCGAGGCATTGTGAGCTTGTAGATCTGCTATTATCAAAACATGTTGAAACCTTGTGAAATGGGGACATTCTGCATAATGAGTAGCCTACTTTTGATTCCAATACTTTTGCACTTTTATTCAAGTAGATTTTGAATACAGGACTTTTGCCTGTAACAGAGTATTGTGGTTTTGAATACTTTTACTTAAGTAAAACATATGAGTACTTTCTCCATCACTGCTAATGAGTTCGATCGCATAACGTTTAGTTTAGACATAAAGCAACAAGAAGAACACGAGGTTTACTGTTGGATCACATTCATATATAGAGTGAAGAAAAACTCACCATGCACACAATGTTCCTTTTAATAAACACACACATGTGTTGAGCAGTACTTTCCCAGTGAATGTGTGTTTCTTTATGGTCGCCCTTTCCCCCTCACTTTGCAACTTGTTTTAGAATCTATTCATTCTCAGACTCTTCTTCAAAAATCACGTCGATCATAATACTAACAGGACGCGTCTGGCAGACAGTCGCTCCGAAAGCGGACTGAGTCTGACGGCGATCTGATGTGTGTGTGTGTGTGTGTGTGTGTGTGTGTGTGTGTGTGTGTGTGTGTGTGTGTGTGTGTGTGTGTGTGTGTGTGTGTGTGTGTGTGTGTGTGTGTGTGTGTGTGTGTGTGTGTGTGTGTGTGTGTGTGTGTGTGTGTGTCTGTCAGCGTTGCCAGGTTTTGCGAGAGAAACAAGCAACCATGTCTAGTAAAAAAAAAGCCGAAAAGAAGCGAGACTTTTGCCCTTTATACATTGGCTATTTTCAAAAAAAATCTTGTATATTCCCATTCCTAATTTCGCAAATTAGGAATATTTTTGGAAGACACAAATCTTATATGGAGGTTCCTGGCATAGCATGTTTTCAGATGTGCAGACAAATACATATTAATAAAAATAAAAATATTTGAGAACCACTGGTTGAAACAACATTTGGAAACGAGCCCCAAATAAGCAACACTTACAAGGCCAAAAAACTAACCAATATTTGCAAGCAACTTCACAGAAAAAAACCCAGCCCAAAGTCGCTTATAATAAGCGGACATGGCAACGCTGGTCTGGGCTGCTGATCCACAACGACAAGCTGTAGGAGCAGAGAAGGGAGGCAGGGCATGGGGGGGGGCTCCACGTGGAGGGGGGCTCTCCACAGCCGACCGTGAAGTCCAGCATGCATGACATGCATGCAGGGCATCATTCTGACCTGCCAACTATTAGTTGATGTAGTAGCCTAGTATACTGTAGTAGTACCATAAACCCAGTGGTTTACACATTTTAATTGCAAGGACAATTTGATATATGATATTATGTATTTATGTATTCATTTATGTTCTTGCTTGCTTCCTTGCTTGCTTGCTTACTTACTTACTTACTTACTTGTTGAAACCCTCATGTTAATTCATTTTATACTGAGAGTGTACCAAAAACAAATGGAACCAAATGGACCCTTACTGGTCCATTGACTCCTCAAGGACCCCTGGGGGTCCCTGGACCACACTTTGAGAACCACTGCAACGGCTACCAATATCGATTGAACCTTCATTAGTATCATTGGTAACACCTGCGAAGGAAGTAAGAAGAGGCCCAATTTCTTTCCAATATGGCTGCTGTGCATAGAGCCTATTTGGGGGTCCTTGACTTGAAAAACTTTGAGAAGCATTGCCCCAGGGGACCCTGGTCAACGAAGTATATAGTGGTTATTTTAGGGAGAGAAAATCCCACCTCTCTAGTCTCCATATCGTGTCAGCTCATAACCTGTGGAAACCCAATCTGGGGTCCTCTCTTCACATCACAATAGACTGGCAGCTGTCTGCCTCCTCGCGCCTCGGTGACCTCATTAGTTCATGGCAGGTTGGGATCAATTACCTTCTGATGGCCTCAGGGCCTCAAATCTCTGTCAGTCAAGGTGTATAGCAGCATGCAGCTGCTATTCAAATCCTCCTCAGTTTACATTAGGGCTGCATATGGGCGATATGACTTCAAATTGTTAAACACCACTATTTCTATTTTGTATATGTTTATTTGGACAGGACAGCGCACATTCATTAACATTACATACAAAATGTAGTGTATATACACCGGATTTAGCAAGAATGCGAATTTCCATCCGTAGTCCCCATACAGACAACAAGCAACTTTACAAAAGCTGGTGGATTTGCCATGCGGCTGGCAACAGTTTAGGCATTTAGCAGACGCTCTTAATCCAGAGCGATTTACAGTAAGCAAGGACACAAGATAATACATCATAATACATCAATAATACATCAAATGCATAGAAATAGTAATTTAATAATAAAGTAATACATAAGTAAACCAATAATCTAATAATAACTAATACATACGTAAACCAAGAACCTATCATCAGCCTACATTGAAACTATACACACTATGCCAGGTCAACAATGACCTGGCATCTGTCTACATAACATGCTATCTAAATTACATTTTAGCCGTTGCATAATCCTCCAAAGTCGTCAAGGCTAGGGCAAGTGCTACGGGCTGAGGTGGAGTCTGAAGAGGTGAGTCTTCAGATTACGGCAGAAGATTGGGAGTGAGTCTGCAGTTCTAATTGCAATGGGGAGTTCATTCCATGGTTTGGAAGCCAGAAGGGAGAAGTGTCTGGGACGTGTGGAGTGTTGTTTTAGCGAAGGTTCTGACAGCTTCTCTGTGTTAGCTGATCTGAGAGAGTGGGAGGGGTTGTAGATACAATACGGGGGTGCCATACCTTTGTTTGCTTTGTAGGCCAACGTCAGTGTGTTGTACTCTGTGCGGGCAGTAGGCCTAACTGGGAGCCAATGGAGGGAGTGGAGAAGGGGGGTGACATGTGAATTTGTTTTTCGCCGGTTGAAGACCAAGCGTGCTGCTGCATTCTGGATCATTTGGAGAGGCTTAAGTGAACATACCGGGAGGCCAGTAAGGAGAGAGTTACAATAGTCAAGTTTTGATATGACTGATGCCTGGGTGAGGAAGGGTCTAATCCTTCGAATATTATGAGTGTGAACCTACAGGATCGAGTGGCCGCTGTGATGTGGCTCTTGAAAGCAATTGCCTCTATGCAGTAATACTCACGTTCACTGGAAAATAACCAAATAAAAATATAATTTGGGGTGGTATGATTTTGATCACTATATGGCCAGAGGGAAAGAGAGTTGCTGGTTGGCTCTGACAAATGTATTAAATTATGGATACGTGCATCTGAAATGTGATGAAATAAGCCAATAACTTCAATATCTGTAGTTCAGTTAGGTAGGTATTTGGCAGACGCTTTTAATCAGTTTGACTTACGAGCAACATAAGTTAGTTGACATCAGAATTGAAATCACAGTATAACTAGAAAAAAATGCTCCTCAGAGCACAGGTCTCCGCCAGGCCAGGTAGGATATTGTGGGCCAGCAATTTTTGGAATCTTCATGATTTGAAGCATTTTGTTCAAAATGGGCCACTCCTGCAAACGTAATCACATGACCATAGAGCTAATGGCCCAAGCTTGCGCAGACTGAACAACGAGAGCTTTTGGGATTTATCAATCTATCGTCACTTTGACTTGAACGTACGGTTTGCTCAAATGTCAGGTCTGGTCTCAGGTCCTGTGCCTGTCCGATTTTCAGACAATGCTGCACCGCATGTCTACGATAGAACAAACTGGTGTAGCCTAAGGGCCTTAGGAAGATCGTTCCATTAATAAATGAGGGCCAATCGGTACCAATGTGCTTGATGTTTGGACAAAAGCTGTAGGAGAATTATCAAAAAAAGGGTTTAGCAAAAATCGGCCTCCTGGTGGCGCTATAACAGGCCAATGGGAGAAATTGTCTTTTACATGGCCTCCAAGGAGTATGCGTGCAAAGTTTCATGCCGATCGGTCCAAGGTTGCCGGAGATTTAGCACTCTCTGAGTTGCAAATGGATAAATCAACTCTGTGTATTTGACTGTGCAGCTGCATTCACTTTGCTTTCCCCTTATTTGATTATACAGTACTGTATATTTGATATACATGCAAGAAGCTGTGTTATGAGATGTGACGATGTGTGCGATTGACTGCAAAATCTCAACACAATTGCTGCTACAGTATTTGTTTCAAAAAGCTTTACACCAAGCTCCCCTTGTCCACACTCTCAACTTTCAATTTCTAACAAAAAATGTGACATATAGCTCTGTTGTCTACACATTACTGTATGTCTTTTAATTGCATGCACTGCTTTTCAAATGTATGTATGTCTTTTAATTGCATGCACTGCTTTTCAAATGTATTTTGATTATTAATTTGATTTGAAACTTGCTTTGGCAATATAAACATATTTTCTCCTGCCAATCGAAGCCCCCTTGAATTGAAATAGAAATTGATATGATGCGACGTTGAAAGTCTTGCCGAAAATATTCCATATTTTCTGTTTGTCCCAGAAAGATGAACTGTGCAGTAGCAGAGTTCATTATAGGTTACTTTATGCCTACCCTTTGATCTATGATTATATATGTATTACGTCTGTGCACATGTGTCAGTGCTGTAGTGCAGTATGCATGCATGCCTGTGCGGACTTGCATGCTGCTCCTGTGCAGTAGGCTACACAACACATGCATGCTGGTTCTGTGCAGTAGGCCAGTGGTTCTCAACCTGTGGGTCGGGATCCCGAAGGGGGTCCCCACATGATTTTAAGCAGGTCTCCAGATGACAGTGAAGTGACAATTTTAAGACCTTTATTAATACCAAAAATATAAGATAGAAATAAAAGGAAAAGACCATTAGTGCATCAAAAGTAATCAACCAACTATACTATAAAAACTGGTCAAACACTGGCCAAATTGTCAAATAATATAAGAAAGAGATTGATCTACAAGCTCACAATGCTTCGTATTGCAAGCCGTTGTGAGCTTGTAGATCTGCTATTTTCACAATATTTATCTGTGGAACTGAGTCAAACGAAATGTAATGCCTCAACTCCTACAATTCCAAGTGCTTATCGGGGTGGGGGTCCCTCAAATATGATTATTTTGGGGGGGTCGCGGCCTGAAAAGGTTGAGAACCACTGCAGTAGGCTGGGCTGGCTACACAACACATGCATGCTGTTCCTGTGCAGTAGTAGGCTACACAACACATGCCCCATGGCAGCAGCAGCAGTGTGAAAACCCTGAACAGGCATGATGGGGGTCCAAGAGGGGGGGACTCTGACGGCCAACTGAGCCAAAAGAACGGCAGCAGTCTTAGAAGGATTAGACCCTTCCTCACCCAGTCTCTCTCTCTCTCTCTCTCTCGCTCTCTCTCTCTCTCTGAGGCCCACAGGGTTGGATCATGTGACTGGCACATGATGCGTCCCCTCAGTGTCTCCCTCCCATGTCATGGGGTTGAACCATTTAAACCCTGTAGCCTATATAACAGGCAGGTAACAAACTTAAACCCTGCATATAACAGGTAGACAACGTTCTGGTGTAAAAAGAAAATGGCAACAAAAGTGATTGTGAAAGTCAACCAAAGAACATCTCCTCTTTGATCAACAAGAGTGCACTGAGGACTCTAGCTGGAGCCCGCCCCTCATTCAATGTCATCTCATGGTTCACTAACACAACACTTTATTTTATTTATAGACCACATTTGGGGAACATGGGGAAAATACATTCTATTCTGCTGCCACCAAAATGTGGAATGCATTACCAAAACCCAAGATCTCGACTCCCAAACCAAACTGAGAACTAACCTAAAAGAAAGGCTGACGCCGCTGACCTGAAAAGGCAGTTGGTCTGGGTTTACTAGAACACCCATAGGAACGCCTTGGTAGTAGCATCCTCTGTCCCCCACCCCATCCTTTTTCTGTAAATATACCTTTTGCTGCTACTGGGGCTTTTATTGTGTGTAATGTATTACTGATGAACTGAGTACACTGGACAACAATGGAAACAAGGCCCTGGGGCTTTTTGTATTATCCTTTTAGCATAACCTTTGACTGTACTACATGTAGGCCTACAGTTAACAAAAGTGTTAATAAAGTATTCAATCAATCAATAATACTTAATTGACTGGAGTCCCCCACAACTCTATACTAGGCCCCTTCCTCTTTTTTTCACTCTACACGAAATCTCTTTGACAAAATGATGACGCATTGTGGGCTTGTAGATCTGCTATTTTGGGTGAATGTTCGCCTATTTTTGCAGGAAAGAGGAGAAGAGGAAGGCTAAAATAGGAGGTTCATGGATGGGGTGAGAGATGACATGCAGGTGGCAAGAGTCACAGAGGAAGGCGCAGAAGACAGAACCATATGGGAACAGATGACTTGCTGTGGCGACCCCAAAGGGAGAGGAAGTTCACCTATGCTGGCTTATTATGACATGGCCAGAATAGGGATGTTGGGGTTCAAGTGAAACTTGACCAAACACTGACCTCAGTGGGATTCCGACATAACAGAGATGGTGCTTGATTCTCCTGGTAAAACGCACATTTAGAACCTCTAACGGACTTAATCTTGCTCATGTAGGTTAATTGAATAATTAAAAAGCAGATTTTTGGATAACATTTCAATGTCTTACTCCCAAGGGGGTACTAGGGGTATACTACCATATTTGGGTACAACTAACTTAGAACTCAATATATCGATATATGGAGCTGGCTGATACATCTACTGTAAGTATGACATCTGGGGACTCTGTATTCAGGCAAGGCTGGGACTCCAAATATGGATATAGCTGACTCATTGTGACACAAATATTTTTTAGCCAGCAGCATAAGAGGCATTGTAGTCTCGGAGACCACCAGTGTGAACCACTCGGGTTAGACATCTCTCTTGGCTCAAGAGAACAAGTAAACCCTTATCTGAGTAGTATTTTCCAGCTGCCCACATGGCGAGCCAGGCCGGAGAAGAAGAGAAAACGGCCACACAAATGGCAGGCTCCAAACACCGCGAAGAAACTAACAGCAGGAAGTTGAAATACATCAGCCTGGTGATGCTGGTGGTCCAGAATGCATGGCTCATCCTCAGCATGCGATACGTCTGCATGCAGCCCGGCGATCGTTTCTTCAGAACCTCAGCCGTGGTCATGGCAGAGATCCTCAAACTTCTGGCCTGTCTGCTTATCATCCTCCTGCAGAATAGATGTAATCCAAAGCAAACAGTGATGTTCCTGTATGACAGCGTATTAGTCCAGTACAGAGAGACGCTGAAGTTAGCCTTCCCTTCCATCATCTACACGCTACAAAACAACCTGCTGTATGTCGCCATATCCAACCTGCCTGTTGCCGTCTTCCAGGTGACCTACCAGCTGAAGATCCTGACCACAGTGTTATTCAGTGTGACGATGTTGAAGAGGTCTCTCTCCAGAGTTCAGTGGGTTTCTCTGCTGATCTTGTTTGCCGGGGTGGCTATTGTACTACAGGTGCGCCAGGAAGGCCAGAAGGAACTGGCCTTTCATTCGTCGAGCCAGAACCAAGTTGTGGGAATGGCTGCCGTGTTGTTCAGCTGTCTGTCATCGGGATTTGCAGCGGTCTACTTTGAGAAGATCCTGAAAGGAACCTCCGCCTCCCTTTGGGTCCGGAACGTCCAGATGGGACTCTTTAGCTCTGCCCTCGGCATGCTGGTACTTTGGCGGAAAGACGGAGTGCAGGTGTCCGCTAACGGCTTCTTCTTCGGTTACACTCCGATGGTGTGGATGACCGTTCTCATTCAGGCGTTCGGGGGCCTCCTGGTGGCTGTGGTGGTGAAGTACGCCGACAACATCCTCAAAGGGTTCGCCACGTCCCTCTCCATTGTGGTTTCCGCGGTGATGTCGGTGTACCTTTTCGGTTTCCACATAGACCTTCAGTTTGTGTGTGGAGCTGCCATGGTGATCGGAGCCGTCTGCATGTACAGTCTGTACGCCGCTGACCGCTCTTCATCTTCATCATCATCATCATCGTCCTCTGCCGTTGGAGGACACAGGACTGACAGCGGATCAGATGTGGAGACATTACACCTCAGGTCAGTTGGGGTGAAATGAGGACAAAACACCTCTTTCTCTTCTTGAGGTCCAAACATGCTTGATCTCTTCTGTGAAAATGTGGCAGTGAAAATGTGGCTGTATCATCAAAGGAATAGTATATAGACTTTGGGGTGTACTAATGTATGAGCCAATCACAGTACAGCGAAGGGTGTACTAATGAGGTGTCCCAACCCCACTTATAGGGGCGGCTACTCCGCCCAAAAATGTAAGAAATTCCATTCCATATATTTTTTTAAACAATCAGATCTACAAGCTCACAATGCGTCACATCGCATGAGCTTTGGGTCCCAGTGGAAATGTTTGAATACTTGAGAATCTCTTTTAAAAAACATGCACTTTTGAATACTTTTTTTGCATCTCAGTATTTTGAGAGACAACTACAGCAGTACTTTAACTCAAGTACACATTTGACAGAGCAGCTTTCACTTGCAGTTGAATAATATTTGACCAGGAGTCTCTATGCTTTGACTCATGTGGAATCATTGAGTACTGTCCACCACTGACAAATAGTGCATTCCATCTTTACCATGTGATATGTAGCCAACATTTATAAATGCTTTGGGAAACATGTGCATTTTATACGGTTCATTTACCAAATAGATGAATTGTCGCTACAGTAGCCGATGAATGAACAATGAAGCACGAAATGCGTTCACAATGAATTAGCGAAGCAAAAACAATGTGGCATCTTTGAATAGCAGCATTCTTCTTCTTTAGGCCCTGTAGAATAATCAGGCAACGCTGACAGCATTTGTATGCTCCCAATTAGAGTTATTAGTTAGTTGACCAGCTTTTATGGTCAGAGTAGAAGGCTTGTGGGAAATGCAATACATTATTCCATACATAATAGCTAAATGAGACGGGAGCAACTCAGCGTGAAAGGCGCTGAGCTCAATGCTCAGACAATATTCACTGCTTTAATTGTCCACAAACACAATCTGCATGCAGTGATGGAAGATAAACTCCATTTTTTCCCTTTCTTTTTTCTAAGTAACTAACAATACCACAATGTAGAAGTACACTATACGTAAATAGTCCTGTAATAAACATTTTGCTTGAATGAAAGTAAAAAATATTCTTATACCTACCAAAGTAAAAGGAGTAACATTTGTCACATTCAATTTAAAAGATGTAGATGTAGGTGGTCTATTTTTGAATAGCATATAAATAAAATAGAGAATTAAATAGTTAAACAACAATTGAATTGCATTCGCTCCATAATTTTGTAGCATTCATGACAAGAGAGGTTGAGTGAGAGAAGGAGAGAAAAAGGAAAAACACATGGGTAAAAACTACAAATCTAAAAGATATCTACGGATTGCATATCGTTGCTGTCGGGTAAAAACCTCTTATCTCCATATTCTAACTTTTTATGTTTTTTTTTTGTAGATTAGTGCCCTATTTGATCACACCACGGCGTCACAAAGCATCATAGCAGATCCACAAGCTGGAAACGCGACCCTTTTTGAGCTTGTAGATCTGCTACTTTCGCTATTTTTTATTTGAATCCTGAAATCCCAGTTTTGGTCACATGAGGTTTCCACCCGACAGAGACGACATGTACAGTAGCAGGTTATGCGCATGATCTTTTCATTTAATTAGAAGCATGCATCATATACGGTTGACAGTTTTCAAAAGTATTAAATAAGTGGTTAAACTCGGGAAAGGACAACACTTATACCATATCACAATATTAAAATATCCCAAATCCCAGACGATATATAGTCTAGTATCTCATATCACCATATCAATATGATATTGATATTCACATTTGCCCAGCCCTAGTGCGGACCTGAGTTAAAAGTCCACACTCACCACTGTGTTCTCAGAAGCTATGCACACAATACGGTGTTATTAATAGCCATGTAATGTCTCTGACACTCGCAGTCTCCCTGCTTATGAATATTAATATGGGTTTATGAAATCCCTACTCCTCCTGCTGAGGTTGGATTGTGCTCATGGAAATCAGGCTATTTTCTTCTGCTCCTTTGAGGAAAATATGAATTCCCTTCTTGGAAAATAAACATTCTAGTTGTACAGCCACTGAAACATCATCATTTATAACTCATTGCACTATACAGTCTACTGTAATGTCTTTTGAAATTATTTTGTGGTGTCAGTAAAAACTGAAATGCAAAGCAATGATTTAGGGAATGCTTTTCTCTTTAAACGTTCTGAGTAATGTAATGGTTTTATAAACTCTCTTAAACACTTAAACTCTACTGATTGATTGGGTTCGTCCCAGGGCAGTGGTTCTCAGAGTGGGGTAAGGGAACCCCCAGGGGTCCTTGAGGGGGTTCCAGGGGGTCCCCAACAAAATGTGTTATTATAGCATCAAGATCAGTTTAATCACTTTAACTCTACATTGGCCAGTTCAAAATAGCAAAGCTTGTAGATTTGCTATTATAACAACAGCATATGCGTGTGAGGTTTGTGCGTGCGTGCGTGCGTGTGTGCGTGCGTGAATGAACATTTATAGCGGTTCCCTTCGAACTTCTATCACATTCACTCGCTGCGTTCCTTCCCCACAGACATCAATAAAGTGGGATTAAAAATGCTCTTCTTTGAAGTGACTGTTGAAATAATCCGGAGAGGATTGCTCTTCTCTCTGCATCAATTTCTTTTGTCTCTGTGTGGAAAATGGATAAAAAAGACGAATCCTGAATATAAAGGATGCCGCTCAGAAGAGGTGGAAGCTACAGGAGGTATTTCGCTTTACGCCTAATTTATGCTCAGTTATACGCCGATGTTGAGTGCAAAAATATGCAAAATAAATGGCTGACCTACAAGCTCACGACACCTCATGGATGCGGCACGTTAGTGAGCTTATAGATCGGCTATTTTTGGCACGTACTGCGTCAAATGATGAAATATAAATGGGCTTATAGGGCTGCTGTCATCACATCAACCAAGATCTGGGTGGTGTGTCCTTCTTGAAGTACGCACGTACGCACGCACGCACGCACACACACACACACACACACACACACACACACACACACACACACACACACACACACACACACACACACACACACACACACACACAAACAAACACACACACACACGCACAAGGTGAACGAAACACAAATCTGCAATTAGCTTTGAACTACGTAGGCCTATTAGAGAAAATATGTAAAACATCCACACAATATTCAGGTTATTATGTATGTGCCTGTATGTATGAATCACGTGTGGATGGAAGCAGACACATATGCCATGTGCTTTATAGACCTCGAAAGCATCCGCGGCCCACCCATCTGACCACTCAACACGGCAGCCTGTCGGCTGAGTGTTAAGTGGTCACTGGTCTGTCTGATGGCGGGTGGGCCGCATTGCATTTTCAGAGCATGTTTATTTTAATGATCAATCAAGTTAAGTGTTCTGGCTTGGATTCATGGAGCTAATATAGAATGCTTTATAAGCTCCTATTTATCAGTAGTAAAGAAAAAAAATACCCATGAAATTGTATTTGCATTTAATACAATTTGGCATGTTTGCAACATCCTCACTACATAAGTGAATATTTTCAGTTATAGCCCATTTTATTGTACATGCTTGTGTGTCGAATGAAGATGTTCTGTACATATGCTATATTAAGCTCACTGACCCAGATTAACATCCATAAATGCGTGCCTGTGTGTGTGTGTGTGTGTGTGTGTGTGTGTGTGTGGCTGTACCTGCGGCTGTACGTGTGTACGTACATGCGTGCGTGCGCATGTGTGTGTGTGTGTGTGTGTGTGTGTGTGTGTGTGTGTGTGTGTGTGTGTGTGTGTGTGTGTGGGGGGGGGGGGGGGGGGGGGCTGTGCGTGCGCGCGCATTTGTGTGTGTGTGTGTGTGTGTGTGTGTGTGTGTGTGTGTGTGTGTGTGTGTGTGTGTGTGTGTGTGTGTGTGTTTGGCTGTGCGTGCGTACATGCGTGTGCGGGTATGCGCGTGTGTGTGTGTGTGTATGTTTACTTTTACTTAAGTCAAAGAACCGAGTAGAGTACTTATTAAACCACAGCCTATAGCTTTCTTATGAGAGCCCTCAGCAATGAATGAAAATTAACATTTTCTAGCTCACTGGCTTTGCATGCTGATGCTGCATTAAAACACATGAACCCTGTTACAAAAATAGCAAAGTAGCATTGGATCATGACCTGTTATTAAAGGACGACCTCACCAATTTTCAACCTATCTTCATTTAATTGGTCCTCACTAACGCTCATTATAGTATGGTACCATTTTTGTCTACCCTGTATGTGTCTCAGAAGATGGCTGTGGACAGTTCAGAAACCCGCCTACCACTGTGACATCATCGATGGGGAATCCAAGCTAATAGAAACGGCTGGCTTTCTATGCCTGGAAAGTTAGCATGCTATAATGGAAGCCATTGTTCTCGCGATAATTTTGAAAAAAAGAATCCTGCCTATGATGATGTCACTGTTAGGCAGGTTTCTCAGGGGTTGCTCAGTGTCGTTGCCAGTTAGGGTGGGGCAAAAAAAAAAAACGTATTTAGAACCAATATCCCACTTAATCTTGCTCATGTAGGTTTATTGAGAAGCTGTTTTCTTTTTCTTTTTTTTATCAACTAAATTGATTATAACCACTTAACCTTCTATTATACTTATTTGTACAATAGTGGGATGTAAAATTACAAAAAAGCCCATCTGCAAGCTCACAGTTTGACCTGTGTGTGTGTGTGTGTGTGTGTGTGTGTGTGTGTGTGTGTGTGTGTGTGTGTGTGTGTGTGTGCGTGCGTGCGCGCGTGCGTGCGTGCGTGCGACTGTGTATAGGTGTGGGTTGGACAGTGATGGACAGTGACGCTGGACGTCACACCTGGTTTATACCTATTGCAGTTGCACCGACAAATGCAGATCTACAAGCTCACCACATGTCGGGTTGAGAGCTTGAAGATCTGCTTATTTTCAGTGCGTGACACCGGTGTAAATCAGGCTTTTCGCGAGCAGGACACTTCCAGGTCTAATATCAGAACAAGGACACAAGGCCAAGGCAGCACCGCTCCTTAATAACGTTCACACTAGTGTTGCCATGTCTGCTTATTATAAGCGACTTTGGGCTTGTTTTCCTGTAAAGTTGCTTGTAAATATTGGTAGTTGCAGGTTGCGCGTGTGTGTGTGTGTGTGTGTGTGTGTGTGTGTGTGTGTGTGTGTGTGTGTGTGTGCGTGCGTGCGTGCGTGCGTGCGTGCGTGCGTGCGTGCGTGTGTGCGTACATGTGTGTGTAGTCAATCATTCACTCATAGTACATTATGAGCGGTATCCCACAGTGTCCATGTATATTATTATTTATTAGTCACTATAGGGCAGAAACCAGGTATATCCATTTTTCAAGTTATTTTGTTTTAATTTTTTTAAATCAGTGCTATTGAACTCCCTTTACGTCAGAGTGTGGGTTTTACAAATATTGAACCAATGAAAAGTATTGAAAAGCACTTCTGATTAAACCAGGCAGCGGCAAATTAACTCAAAAGGCTGCATACTGTGGCCAGGCGGGCCACTTCGTCTCCACCTGTCCCCTGTCAACCCAGTCTCCAGGCTGAGACGTCTGGATTTTACATTTGCACAAAAACGCCAAACGTTAATTTTGAACATATTTTTGATCAAAAAACGTTTGTCCAAGTCAAGCGATTCATCAGAATCAATGTTATTTTCACATCATATGCTTACAGGTGTAAAGAAGTGGGTGAAATGAGTTTGAATTATCCTGGCCAAAAGAAAAAACTCAGTGTGTGACCAGTAATTATAAAGTATCATGATACTTGACCTTATGACTAATGTGTTCTGATTTCATTATGAGTGCTTATTCGTGGTTGTACCTGTAATACAGGTACAAACATATACCTTATACTTGACCGTACGGTTTAAGTCCTTATAGAATGCTTAATAATGCCATTCTAAAGTAGTTATAAAAACAATAGATTGATCAACAACGTTCGGATATAGACAGCAAATCAACCCAACGTAAATAACAAAAATGTCTCGAAAATACGTTCAAAGTTAACATCTGTTTTTTTTTGTGGAAACGTAAAATCCAGACGTTTCAGCCTGGAGACTGGGTTGCCCATGTGGCCAGCAAAAGAGGGGGCTCAGCAGTAGTCAGGGATGATACTGCTGAGCCATATCGCCAGTCCTTCAGTCCCCAGACCACAGCTTGATGGCACCCTCGTGTGGCAGGGCCTGTCATTTCCTTGGCCTGCTCTCGTTGACTCTGGTGCTGATGAGATGCTTTTTGGACCACAGTGTCGTTATCCAGCTTGGCTGGGACACAGTGCCACTTGACTAGGTATCCTCTAGAAGCCAACGCCCTCAATGGTCAACTCCTCGCCAAGTTCTGTGAGAGAACTGTGCCGGTCAACCTGCGTCTTTCTGGTAACCACCAGGAGAAGATCAGCTTCCACATTATGGACTGTCCTGGCTCCCCCCTGGTTCTTGGCCATCCTTGGTTGAGACTGCACAACCCGTTGGCGCTCGGGTGGCGCAGTCGTAAAGCCGCCACCACAGAGGTTATGGGTTCGATTCCACCGTGGTGCATCCGGCTTTGTCTTTGCAAACACAATTGGCCTGTGTTCCGGGGAGGGAAGCCGGGCCAACTATTGCCAAAATAGCAGATCTACAAGCTCGCTTTTTAAAATGTGTCACATCGCTACGTGTTTTGAGCTTGTAGATGCACGCACGCACGCGCGCACACACACACACACACACACACACACACACACACACACACACACACACACACACACACACACACACACACACACACACACACACACACACACACACACACACACACACACACACACACACACACACACACACACACACGCACGCAGACAGACAGACAGACCGAGGGGGGTCTGGGCTTAAAACAGCAGCTGTGGAAATGTTATGGTTGGCTGAGACGATGCGATCAGAGTGACAGTCTGCAGACACTCAGCAGATGTGTGCACACACTTCAACCCTGCAGTGTTCATTTAACCGGGGAGGGTACAAACTGCACCCTCTCAGGGTTCACAATTAACACTGAGGGTTGTATAGACTACAGAGTATGGAAACACAGCGCAAACTGCACAGGCGTTCTTGATGTTCTCCACTTGATGGCTAGATGCTCGTGGTCGTTCTAAGTCAGTTCATGTCAAGGACCCCCAGATCAATATGTATTTGGCCCCGCATGTGAAAATATGTTGTGCCAGCGAAAACGGTTTCGACCAATGGGCTCCACTCACAAGCTTGCGCCCGAGCGTGCGCACGGGTCTGCGCACCAAGGTGACGCAAAACGCGTCACATAGGACCCAAATAGGCCCCGCCCGTCACATTTCCAAACCCGGAAGGAGGGGTGGAAAGGGAGTATGTGCTGGGTAGCTCAGAGTGAGACAAGCTCAGAGTGAGACAGGCTCAGAGTGAGACAAGCTCAGAGTGAGACAGATTCAGAGACAAGCTGCAAATGTCTGCTGTCTGCATAGATGCTGCAGCTCTCCCAGGGCCCTTGAACTCCAACGACACACACAGGCCCACGCACTTGAACTGTGTGTGTGTGTGTGTGTGTGTGTGTGTGTGTGTGTGTGTGTGTGTGTGTGTGTGTGTGTGTCTGTGTGTGTGTGTGTGTGCGTGTAATTGTCCAATAGCCTCTGTAATGTAAGTGAATGCCTGGTATGATGGTTTCATTCAGAATGGAACCTCAAACATCTCCCCCCCACCCTCTCTCTCTCTCTCTCTCTCTCTCTCAGGGTTGGTTTGGCAAGAAAACAGAGAAACAGAGAGAGAAAGAGGGGCTGAGAGACAGAGCTGAATGTTATGTTTATCGTGGGAGACAGAAAAGATGCCAGCGAAGAGAGGGATGAAATATGGAGAGAGAGAGAGAGAGAGAGAGAGAGAGAGAGAGAGAGAGAGAGAGAGAGAGAGAGAGAGAGAGAGAGAGAGAGAGAGACGGAATGTCTGCTTTTCATCCTTCTCCACAAATGTCTCCTTCCTTCCACATCCCATTTCCTTTAAACCACTTAAACCCTTTATGCTTAGTAAACTGGACCTGAGTCGGCTCTTCACCGTAATCCTGTCTTTCTATCCCTTTCTTTCAAATTTAAGCAATGTTTATCAGCATCTAATCTATTGTATCTGTATGTACCTTAAAAGGTAGAGTAAGTGCTATTTTGTGCTGTTGTATCCTTGCAAGACAAGGCACGTTGATGTAGTGACAAAGTCCTGTACTTCACTGGTTTCCGACGGCCGGGAATGATTGTTTCGACGTGCGCTCAATGAAACTGATGCCCAAACGCTGACGTGCAGTTCATCATTATTATAGGATTTATTATCTGTTCCACAGTTGTCCGTCACCTTCAGTGTGCAAAAATATCAAGGGAAAAAAACCAGTCCAAAGGTAGATCTGACACAACACAGCATACAGAGCACATCACCGCATTAAAGGAGAATTTTTGACTACGTTTTTCTTACCTTTTCTATGATGTTATGATATCTTAGGATGAATGGTACAGTAGAACATTTTCATAACTCCATTCCAGGTCCGCCACAGCTTAAAACGTGCGCGGATAGGCCATGCGTTAGATCACATATTTTAATAGCTTTTTAAAAAAAAAATCTTTTAGATCTGACGTTAGTGACAGAACACTATGCAAAAAAAGAAAATTAAAAACAAATCTAAGTCTCGCTAGACGAGATTGAAATCGCGAGATTTCAATCTCGTCTAGCGAGACTTCTTTTTTGGACAGTGTTCTGTCACTATGAACGTCAGATCTCACAAAAAAAAAGAAAAAAAAAGTGATCTAACGCAAGGCCTATCCGCGCACGTTTTAAGCTGTGGCTGACCCAGGATGGAGTTATGAAAATGTTCTACTATACCATTCATCCTAAGATATCATAACATCATAGAAAAGGGAAGAAAAACTTAGTCCAAAATTCTCCTTTAAGTACCTGGCCACAATAAGGCCTCTAATTTCCTAATGGGAAACACCTCTTACCTTATCGCAGTGGTTCTCAACCTTTTGTGGATCAGGGCCCACTTGAAAAACTTCACGGCCCACCCATCTGACCACTTAACACGGCAGCCATTCAGCTTTGAGTTTAGTGGTTAAAATAAGTGTTAAATAGCTCTCAGACAGTAATCATTGCTATAGAGTGTGTGTTGCAGTAACAGGGGTCTCCCTGTCTCTCCAGCTCTTTAGTAACCAGAAAATCAGGTCGGGATAATATTTCTATCCAATCAGGAGAGAGAACTCACACAGGATACAGGATAAACAGGTGAAATGGGAAATGATGACACGAATATATGAGCAGACACATTTGAAACTGGAACACTATCAAATTGAAGCTGGTAAATGGGTACTCTCTCCTGCTTGGCTAAAAATGGCTTTAAAATGGTTTATTATAGAGCTGGAGACCCCTGTTACTGAACAAACACTCTATAGCAATGATTATCAATTCTCATCTCATCAATGATGAGCAGAATACAGTGCTTTAACCTTTTAACGTTTCAACCAAAAAATATCACTAACCAAAAGTTTAACCCCATTTGACATTAGTTCTCTCTCTCTCTCTCTCTCTCTCTCTCTCTCTCTCTCTCTCTCTCTCTCTCTCTCTCTCTCTCTCTCTCTCTCTCTCTCTCTCTCTCTCTCTCTCTCTCTCTCTCTCTCATGTGTGTGTGTGTGTGTGTGTGTGTGTGTGTCTCTCTCTCTATGTCTGAAAGCTTCAGTGTATGTTTGTAATGTGCTCTGAAGGACTACAGTATGTTTCTGTAACATACAGTAAACAGCAGCCCCGGTCCCACATGAAAAGCTGCTCGAATAAGAAACAGACAGACAGACACAGACAGACAGACAGACAAGACACACTTATTATACATATTCCTCAGGATCATAGCGCAACCTAATGGTAGGAGGCAATTAAACATCAAAGGCTTATCAGAGCGATGGCATGAGAAATAATTCAAAGTGTGCATGCGTGCGTGCGTGTGTGTGCTGTGCGCGTGTACGTCTAAGCTGGCACAGGCCACTATTACATAATGGTGCACGAAGCGGAGGCAGGACCCAGAACAAAAAAGGAGAACAGGGAAGAAGTATGCATAATTAAAATAACGGGTCAATGTTTTACACTATGTGAGGTACATGAACACAGAGGAGTTTACAGTGTGGTCGGCAGCAGAGAGCCTTCTTACCACGCTCAGTGGTGGATAGTAACCAAGTACATTTACTCAAGTACTGTACTTAGATTTGGTTTCCATTTTTGACACTTGATACTTCTTCTCCACTACATCTCAGAGGCAAATGTACTTTTTACTCCACTAATTTTTTTTTTTTACATAATTACTTTAGTTACTTAGCAAATGTAGATTATTATTACAAAACCCTATTTTATAACTCAGCTATTCAAAAATAGCTGAGTTAGGTCCGCTGTTAAAAAGTAACCCTTGTAACAGAGTATTTGTACATTGGTATTTGCTACTATTACTCATGTAAAAGGTGTAGTACTTTTCCCACCACTGACACACTCTCTGTATCAATAGGGGACAATCTGAAAATGGTCTCATTCACAGAGCAGTTAACCAACTGGATTATATACAACATACTGTAGCTACTTATGTGGCGTAAGTGATGTTTTTCTGTTGTTTGTTTGTTTGCTTACTGTTAAAGCGCTATAATCTAATCTGATTAGTAATTGTTGCCATGTTTGTCCAGTAACAGACACTTTTTTTGCTTTTCCTTAACTTATTACGTACATTAAGCCACTCTCTCAAATGCACTTTACTGTACTTCTACCTCTTCTATCTTTTAACTGCATTAATGGGCTTGTACAATTAAGAATTTCACCCATATTACCTGTAATGTGATGTGACAATAAAGTTTGATTCTGATTCTGATTCTGATTCTGAGCTGTACAGTGTCTGTACAGCTCTTTGTGTAGAAAATACATTTTCAAGTCAGGATATTTATATATTTTCCATCTCTTCCAATGCCATTGTCCTGTGTCCTGTATGGGTTCTCTCTCCTGATTGGATCAAATCGGAACCTCAACCTGAAAATGTAGTTCCCTATTAAGGGCTGGAGAGATTGGGAGACTGCTGTTACTGAACAAACACAATTTACAATGTAGACATTTAGCAGACACACTTATCCAGAGTGACTTATAATAAGCAAGGTAATCACATGCATAGATGAAATCTGTGCATTGAAACTATAGAATACCAGGTAAATTGATCTAGCAATGATTACTATCAGAATATACAGCTATTTAACACCTATTTAAAAAGAAAAAGAAAAGCAACTAACAAACAAAAGTACCTTTCACCACTTAAAATCCATACAATTTTTGTATTGTATACACCAATGGCAAAAGCTTGTAGATCTGCTGTTCACTTGTTATGACATGCTCAGAATAAGTAGGCCTACGCCAGGGTTCATGTGGTTGAAGCTTGTGGAATGCAAGTCCCTTCGCCTCTCGGGAAATTGAACGATTCTCTCTCTCTCTCCGACTCTGGCTAACTGAAACATACTGTATGGTCTTTTCTCAAAGCCAAGTTTCCTTATGTTTCTTGTTATGTTTGAAAGGGCCACGGAGGAATGCTCAGCTAAAACCCAAGCATGTTCGTGTCGCTCCACCCAAATCCTCAGCTGTCCTTCCTTCTGTCCCAACAATCCTCTGGTTGTCCAGAGACTCGTTGGTCCATATGACCTCAACGTACTGCATCATGTCATTCTGTGTATTACTGTACATAATATTCCATCACGTTCTTCCTAGGCAGCCATAGCTGAGTGGTTAGTGAGCCTGACTGAGAAGCCAGAGGCTTGTCCCAGGTTTGATTCCAGGCCGGCAATGTCTCAATGTGTGTCCCTGAGCAAGACTCCTATAACCCCTAATTGCGCCGTAGAAAAGTCCTCACTGCTCCTATTTGTTATAGGACGGGTAAATGCAGAGGACAAATTTCAAGTATGTGACAAAAAAACACCCCAAGGAGTTCTATTCTATCTTCATTATTATCACACACACATATAAGGGCATACTATAATAGACTGATTCTCAAAGTGGGGTCCCCAGCTACATGATCGATAGGAACCAAATGGACCCTTATGGGTCCATAACTCTGACAGTGTCCAAATAGAACCAAGTGGACCCATATGGCTCTGTAAGACAGATTTAGACAGATGCTAGGTTCATTTGTTTACCTGGCATCCTATAGTTTCTATAGATTCAATGTACAGATTATTATTTTTTGATAGTATATTGTGTAGACTGATGCTACTTGGTTTACCTGTGATCCTACATTACTGAGGCACTCCACTGTCTCTCTGCATTATGTGTTTACCTTACTTATTGTAAGTCGCTCTGGATACAGACTGTCTGCTAAATGCCTCAATTGTAAATTGTAGATGGAATCTAATGGACCCTTACGGATCAATTTGGACTCTCTCAGACTTAGCCATGAGGTACAGTGTAGCCTGGGGTCGCAGATATAAGAAAATGGTATCAAATGGGGGTCCGTGGCCTGATGCATATCCAACTGGGGGAATAAAACATAATAAAAAAAGGTTGAGAACCACTGCTGTAATGCATCCAGTTGGTCTGCGGTCGGTGTCCACCCCAGGGTGTGACTGTGACACAGATAACAAATGCTGAACCACGAGAGCATGAAATCGTACTTGTGCAACATTTAGGATTTGACATGGAGCCTAAGTTCATCCATTCCTCCACTGGGCATTGGGACAGAACAGACACACAACACAACATTCCTGTGTTGTTCTTGAACTCATTAAGACCGGGAACGCATCTCTGTCATTTTAGATTTCTTTAGCTATTCAAAAATAGCAGCTATACAAGCTTATAGCTCATATATGAGCTTTAGATTTGCTATTTGCCAGAAGCAAAGATTTGAGTTAAAAGTGTATATATATATATATTTTAAAAGATTTGACATCATCAGGACTAAAACAACCTACTATCAGTAAGAAGTAATACGTGTTTCCTATTAGTGAGATACGCGGTCCCAGTTAGGGAGATATGATACCAGGGGGGTACCAGGGGGTCCCCGTCTAAATGAGTTCATATAGAGTCACAATTATTTTAACCACTTTAACCATATTTTATACTTTGGCAATTCAAAAATAGCAGTTATACAAGCTCACAGCGCATCACTTTGTGCCGCGCTGTGAGCGCGTGTACATCTGCTATTTTTGAAAAATGTTGAAAAATATCAAAATATCTTGTAATAATTTTAATACTTTTCTAACATAACTCTTCTCTCCTGGGGGTCCCTAGCAAAACCTTTTTTCAGATGGGAGGGTCAAATTTAATTTTGTGGGGTCCTTCACATGAAAGACTTTGAGAACCACTGCTGTAGATGTTAAAATGGGCTATTATACAGATACACTGGTCTTGCCGACAGTATAAGGACACTACAGCACACCAGTCGACTCATGATAACAGATACAAATACAAAGTAAACTGTGACAACTGGATTGATTAAATGGAGTATAGTGTGTGTCAGTTCATGCAGGACACTTAAGCCATGCATGCTATCTGCTGATATATATATATATATATATATATATATATATATATATATATATATATATATATATATATATATATATATATATATATATATATATATATATATATATATAATTATTTTTTTCAAATCAACCTTGTCAGATCACAGGTTTACAGGTGTAAAGAAGTGGGTGAAATTACATTTTGTGCAAGCTCCCTTATTTTTGTTATTTTCAGAAAGAGACGAGAGGGGGGACAGAGAGTGCAAGGAGAAGAGAAAATATATCGACATAGTACATACAGTGTGTTAAACACACCACACAACACATCCAGCTGGTACAGTAGATATGCACATGTGGTTAGACATAAGGTGCATGCACATAGCAGCAGCAACATGGCACCTGAGGATCAGCTGGGAGGGCAAACACACAGCGTTCTGGAGGAAGCCAACGTGGTCAACATCACCAAATCAGGGTTGGATTAGCTGCTGGGGGGAAATCCATGCCACTGCATTTGAACAAGCACGCATGGAAGAAAATTATGCAGTAAGCAGCTGCACGTCATGAAATGGAACTCCAGCGTGCTGCAGAGACAAAGCGAGGGTCAACTAGGGGTGCAGAAGGCCAAGGAGAAAAGATGGGTCTTCAGTGAGGATTTAAAAAACGTCTATAGACTATCTCTCTCTGATCTAATAATGGAGGGGTAGGCCACAGCTGTACCGAGGAGGCCCCTCCATTCAAACCCCATTCAAGGCGGCACTGTGTGTAGAGGAAAGGCCATGGGGTCACCAGAATCAGTAGGGGTCATGGGGATCATGAAGGTGCACAGCTCCAGCCAGTATAGTTTTGGATATATAGCGTTTGGGACCCATAAATTAGACTAACTGACAGGCTAGGTCTAAAATCATGATGACACAAAGCAAATCTGTTATTTTCACCAAGCGATGGAGAAAAAAAAAAAAGATGGGCCACCTCTTGCAAAGTATGATGCTTAGTTCTCATTAGCCGGCCAGTCTACTAGCTGCATCGTTGGATATTTGACCAGGTATTGACTGGAGAAAGAGGAGACCATCTGAGAGGACGTCACTGCTGCAATGCAGACCTCACAGGACCATGCATCATTAAGTCCAGCACACAGGTAACAGGTGAGTTCACTAACGAAAAATGTTCTCTCTCTCTCTCTCTCTCTCTCTCTCTCTCTCTCTCTCTCTCTCTCTCTCTCTCTCTCTCTCTCTCTCTCTCTCTCTCTCTCTCTCTCTCTCTCTCTCTCTCTCTCTCTCTCTCTCTCTCTCTCCACTATTAGCAATAAACTCATTAACCGCCCCCCACTGGCCAGACACCTGGCACTACAACTGCTTATCAATCATAAAGAGGCTGTGCCTGGAACAAGATAATAGAGTCTGCTGTACACTTAAAACTGCTGCAGGACTATAGTCTGGGCAAGTGCATATCTGCATGTTCGGGTAGATGTCCTTGTATGTTTATATTTCAGGAAATGGGAAAAACAGAACCTGTGTTCCAATGGATCACATTTTTTGCTCCTTTCATTGGTTCAGTATTTATAAAATCCACAGACACACTTACTTTCAAATTATTTCAAAAATAGCTATGCTATTCTTTGGTATGTTGGCATGACACTACTGTATGACAAAGTTGGACATCCATTTACGAAAAAGATTGAAAAAGCTGAAATATGGATTTCTTCCCGACATTGTATGGTGTGTATGACCATTTCTGTGTGTGTGTGTGTGTGTGTGTGTGTGTGTGTGTGTGTGTGTGTGTGTGTGTGTGTGTGTGTGTGTGTGTGTGTGTGTGTGTGTGTGTGTGTATGTGTGTGTGTGTGTGTGTGTGTGTGTGTGTGTGTGTGTGTGTGTGTGTGTGTGAATGCGTGCGTGCGTGCATTTAACTAGGTTAAACCTCTGTAGTGCCTGTCAGAAAAGTATCGGGAGATAAACAGAGAGAGAGAGAGAGAGAGAGAGAGAGAGAGAGAGAGAGAGAGAGAGAGAGAGTACTAATCCCGGATTGCTGCTGGATCCTCTAACTCAATTAAACATGTATGTCTTATAGGATACACACATGCATGTATCTACATCTAACTCAATTTATAGGATACACAAATGCACATCTACATCTAACACATGCATTTACATCCATACTTCACTTGGGACTCAAACGCCTACTGTACCTGCTACGTAAACTACTGTAACGCCTGCCTTGAATCCTATACCCTGACTTTAATTTAACCCTAAATTTAAAGCATGCATGTATGGATACCCACCTGTATACACACATTCACAAACCCTCCCTCCCTCCCTCCCTCTCTCGCACGCACGCACGCAGGCGCGCACACACAACCATGACTGATGGGTATTACACACCCTATCCATTTCAGCTGCAGCCCATATTATAACATTATGTAACTCCCATATGCTGCATATTGTGTCTTTCAAGCACGCCGTTCCATTTCCCTACATTCTCAGCACATTATCAAAGTCGTTTGATGTAAGAAAATAAATAATCAAAATAATAATTATTATAAGAATGAATGAATGAATGAATACAAATAAAGTCATGAATAATACATGAATAGTTATGCAGAAATGCACTTAAAGGAACTGAAGCACATTCATGAAGGTTTATGCAATGTAGCGATAAGTGTCACCTGGAAACATATAGGCCAGTTATATCAAATGGTAAACGGTGTGTTTATGCTGTACAACATGCATTACATTCACAGCGATTCACACAGCGATGACAGGCGGAGGGAGCCATGCAAGGCACCAACCTGCTCATCGGGAGCAGTTAGGGGTTCAGTGTCTTTCTCAAGGGTGTATAGGGTGTATACATCTGCATAGTTTATTCGTATGTGTTTGAGGGTGTCTTTATGGTCATGTTATTCTTCTCTACCTACTGTACTTCTATGCCCTGTATGATGTATCTAAACTTTTACTGCTAATCAATAAACGTATCTATCTATCAAGGACACTTCGACACTAACCCAGGCGGAGCCAGGGGATCGAACCGGGAACCCTCCGCTTCCCCAAGCGGCCGCTTTACTTCTCCTGAGCCACTGCCAGCCCACATCATTTGACAGCCTATCGATGCGATGGCGCTGTGCACCGCCCATACATGACACAGTGAAATGATGGAAGGTGGGAAGTATACAGCTCAGCAGAACTGAAACACACACACACACACACACACACACACACACACACACACACACACACACACACACACACACACACACACACACACACACACACACACACACACACACACACACACACACACACACACACACACACACACACACACACTTGCATGTTCTCACACACACTCATGCATGATTTATGCTTAGTTGTACACCGGTGTAACGCAACGGAAATAGACAATTCATAAGCTCACAGCGTGTCGCACCATCCCAGGTTGTGAGCTTGTAGATCAGATATTTCCGGTGCGCGACACACATCAGGATTCAAACACACTCCTATACTTTACTGCACACACACCCACACGAGACACGTGTGCACATGCCCAAACACACGAGTGCACATGCACACACACACTCACACGCGCGCGCATCCATCCGTCCTAAACCAGACTGACACTGAAAAACAGATGTGTTTTCACTGCTGAGGCCTGAAATTGCATTTTCTTTTCTGCTGTTAATTGTGTAACCATGAGCGTGACACATTCTATACCTGTGCGCGTGGGTGCGTGCGTGCGCGTTCATGCATGCATGAACACGTGTGTCCGCGCTGCATTCCCTGCTTCATATTTTTTTTTGCAATCCTTGCAGGAACTTGAAGGAGATTAATATGCATTGATATGCTGCTAGCATGTAGTACTCCACTACAAAGAAACCCATGCCGGTTAGCCCACATGCAGCCCACGCGGGACCCAAGTGGGCTTGCCCGCTTCCAATCCACGCCCAGTTAGCCCACATGCAAAGAAACCCCACACCAACCTGTTTGTTCAACTAGGCCCATGCCCCTCCGGTTATGCAATACCCGTTGTACCCACTGTCCCCGTCCGTCCGTCCGTCCGTGTCCACTTTATGCCTGTATCCCTGACATCTAGGGTTGGGATCCTTTAGGATTTTAACGATTCCCTCTCAACGGTTCGATTCCTTAACGGTGCCCTTTAACGATTCCTGTTGTTGTACACTCTCGTTTTTGTACACTCTCAAAGTCATGGTGGTCTATGAAATTAAACAGTTTCAGAACCACCGGTATTGCAATTGTATAGCAGACGTGAAGTCCACATAGCAGCTCTGACACTGTGCTAAACTGGTTCCGGAAACGGTTCCACATGTGATGGAACCGATTCGGTTCCACATGGTTCCTCAATGTTGGATCCGGTTCTAACAAAAAAGGGGTATTTACTCGCGACCCATAAAAATGTGTCTGTGACCCACATATGGACCCACTGTTTGGGAAACAGTGGTGTGTAGAACAACGGTGTCGCTTGTTCTTTTCGGCAAGAAATGGTGCAATCCGAAAACTATCACGTCCTAGTACCCGAGATTAGAACCCCAGTCTGCCTGCTGGCAGTGTGCACAAGACATCTGCATTGATCGGTCCAGTGGTTTGTGCGATTAGCTCCGGACGCTCTTCTAGACCAAGGGTTCCAAAACTTTTCAGGCTGTGAGCCTCTAAAATAATCATCTTTGAACTAGGGACCCCCCACCCTGACAAGCACTTGGAATTGTAGGCATTACATTTCGTTTGACTCGGTTCCACAGATAAATATTGTGAAAATACTGTACTGTACACTCAATACAATACTCACAACGCTGTGAGCTTGTACATCAGCTATTTTCACAATGTTTGCCTCTTTCTTGCGTAATATTTGACAATTTGGCCAATTTGGTGTTAAAAAGGTCTTAAAGGTCATTAAATTGTCACTTTAGAAATGTGCAGATACCCTGTATCATACACATATGCTGCATGTTGGTTTGTTTACTGTTGAGTGAGAGAACAATGTTGGACATTAAGCTAATCATCTGGGGACCCCCCAAATTTATTTGGCGACCCCCAGGGTCCCGACCCCCAGATTGGAAACCACTGTTCTAGATGACTCGACTCCTGCAGAGCCACACCATAGCTAGTAACAACAACGTCATTAAACATTTAAATGAAATGAAATAAGATAAAATACAAGTGTTTGCTTAAAGTTGGTGGCAGTTTTTTTTCTTTCTCACAACACAACTGTAACTGAAAGTCTGGACAAACACGTGAAAGGCACGTCAAGGTTACGTTAAGCAGGTACTATTCGCTTTGACGACTTATTATAAGAGAACCATGTGATTCATCCTCATCAATCATGGTAAACCCCACCCCCGTAGCACTCCAATCAGGTTAAAACACAAAGAATGATTTGCAAATACCGGCTGACCCAGGTCTGAGCTTCACAATCCCCCCTCACCATCATAAATATAGAAAGGTAATCCTGTCACCCAGATGTTATCCAGGCAGCCAGAGGTTTTATCAGCCGCCTCTGAGCTGTTAGCTGGGTACTAGAAAGTAGAAAGAGAGAGAGACAGAGACAGAGAGAAAGAGAGAGACCTTGCTGTCAATACTAAGGCCTAGACAGGAATATTGAAACTCAATTAGATTGCTTACATCTTAGTGTGTGTTGCTTTCTTGAGATTATCTCCCCCAGCTGTTAGTGTTCAGAGGCAGATTCTTTCAGCAGGGTTAATGAGAGAAGTCATAGCTTAAATATAAATACATTATGACCAGTATTAATGAGCAAAATTAATAATACTATGGCCAAAACAGGTCATATATTATACGTTATTACTTTTGAAAATATTTCAAAAGTAGCTACTATACATATACACATATACATATACATATACATATACATATACATACATACATACATACATATATATATATATATATATATATATATATATATATATATATATATATACATATATATACACACGCACGCACGCACGCGCACACACACACACACACACACACACACACACACACACACACACACACACACACACACACACACACACACACACACACACACACACACACACACACACACACACACACACACACATATTAAAAACATTCAAAAGGATCATGGGCAAACATCTAATTTCTCTTTTGGGTCTTTGGGCTAAAAGGTTTGGGAACCACTGCTTAACACAGTCATTGGAATACATACAGATGTGCGAGCCAAGGTTTTCTATAAGCAGGTTGCGTCCTCTAGTGGTAGAGTAGTGAATTTACATTTTATTGTTACAGTGAAAATAAATAGCAGTATTAGATACAGTATGCGTCACCATAACTGCAGGAATGATACCCGCCAGGCAGGGAGTAACATACATATCCACAATAAAATCAGCTGTTACCTCTGAAAATTGACCTGTAAAGGTCAGTCTTACACGTTCAGAGCTGAATTAAAACACATTTTAACAAGTTTAGCTCTGATTCATAGTGTTATTTAGTGAGTTCTCTCTAGATGGCACCTTATATATGTTATCTTATGCTATTTTGAATGCCATTGTATTTTTCATTTATTTTTACATACACCGTATGCATTTATTTTTATCCTACTCATATTAGGAATATTTTACATAATATCTGACCGGTTTCCCCTGTTCCTGTCTATCTAAACCCACCAACACCCCTTTTCTTGAACAATGTAGATGGCGGGACCAAGTATTTCACCCACAGGTGTAAATGTCCGGCTGGAAGCATAACAGCTACTGTTGTAAAGTCAGTTATCATCATATATTAGGCATTTCGGTAACCTCTGAAAATGCGTTCGATTTTTGTAATATATCCCCATATTAGTAAAATCCCTGTATTCGATTCACTTATTTTAAGCTTGCCATGTGGTTTTTCATACAAAATTAGGTCACCTATAATCTGAGGGGAATTGTTATCTTTTTTTTTTCTGTATGCCTTCAACTATGTTAAAGAATTATTTCACTTAGCGGCTCTGAGACGTCGTCGTTCTCTGATTGGTCAAGGATCAGGAACATCCTTCATTGGGGAGGTCCTACTCGTCAGTGGTACCGATTGGGGGTGCATTTCGCCTTTCCGACATGTCGCCTTTCCGACGTTAACGAACCCTATACCTAACCCTAACCCTAACCGCACGCGGAAGCCACTAGTCGGAGTTGCGAGATGTCGGAATGGAAGGAGCACCCCCCGATGGGAGAGGGGAACTCTTACAAACTTCTGCTAGTAAAGTCATACTGGAGCAGCTGTAATAGCTATGTTCCAGCTAATCTCTCAAGAACAGATTCTGCTCTAAGAATCTGTCGTGAAGGTTCGTCATAACGTGTACACACTGTGTGGGCGTGGGCGTGCCTTCAGATCAGGAAGCAGGCCGCGCTTTACCCAATCAAATGTAGTGGGCGGGATTCACGTGTCCGTCCACCCTTCCCCCCTCGAAACTAATTTAACAATAGCGTCCTCGGAGCAGACAAAACCACGGACAGATATTCACGTTTTAACTTACTCTTTCATTATAGAAACAAGTGGGCTTATAACCAAAACCATCCATGTTCTCTGGGAGAAGTGGTGTTAGTGTTCCGTGTAGAAATATTGTTAGTGGGAATGAAAACATAGTCGCACCAACCGGAAGTGATGCGCTGAAGGCAGACACAAACCCCCGGTTTCCCTGCGCACTGGTGTTCCGTTTGCCTCCGGCCAGACCCAACAGACAATACAAACAGCAGAGGTCGCTGTTTTTCATTTTCAGTTGGGTCTGGCTACGCGAGACTATGTTCCAGCAAACTGAAAATGCATTGTTGTATAACATGGGGCATAGAAATAATACTGTTGGTGAGGGTTTGTAAAGGACTGTATTATTGGGACTGGTTCTGTGGTGTTATGCTTTATTTGCCCCGGGGCGTCGGTCAGGACACATTTGACAGAGTGAAGAGGGTTTTGGTTACTTTACTTAGGTTCTAGGCACAGGGTGGTACAAGCATACAGGAATGGCATGGGTTGTAGAAAGGAATGGATGGTACAGGCACTGAGTGCGAGTGACAATGTGGTTCTGCAGTAAATACAGACAAGAAATAACAGGTGTAAGTACAAATACCATACATACATCACACTATATCACATTACTGCAATAGTATAATATAGCTGCATGCTATATAGTAGGCATCTACACTAGTACACATGTTATCACAGTACCAATCTGGGAACCCATCGCCAAATGAAAAGGAAAAGCAGTGCCCTCTGCTGTTTTTGACTATCTCAGAATCTGTTCTTGAGAGATTATCACAGTACTGATGTATCACTATGTGTGATCAGACAACAATACCAATATCAAATGAGTGCATTAGCTTCACTATACACATACACCTTTAAATGCAGCCGTGGACTGCACTAAAGTGTCTTAACTGGACATCTAAGGGCCACAGGACAAAACTCCAATGGCGACGCCCATGAAATACACATGGCCAAACTTTATCACAGAGCTGACTCGCTGTATAAAGTGCTTAAACATACAAATGCACTCTCACATGTTACATGACATTACATCCCAAAGAATATAACGAAGGTGTGCTTAATGCACGCACTGTAGCAAACACACATGAAAGGAAAGGAGTGATCACTGTCAATCAAACCAGCCATGGAGAGAAATAAGCAGCTGCTTATCATAAGCATGGTAAAGAACTATAACTAAACAATGCACTTACTTACAGTAATCAAAGACGCACATTGGTTGGCACTGTAGTGCAGCACAAATGATACGGTAGTTAGTAGCAGGTGAACTGGACTCTCTCTACTGCTGCTACTACTTGAATGAATGAAACACCCACAATGCATTGCACATTTAAGGCCAGGTGCACATTACTCTGAACACAGTTCTTGAGGTACATACTAGTCAAATGATAGTCAACTTATTAGGCTTGGAGCCTTTCTAACAAATACACATATCTATCTACTTGAGTGAATAACAATTCAATGGAGGTTTATTTGGCGTGAGAAAACATACGTTTTGGTTGCCAACGCAAGTTGAAGTGTTAAATACCAAATAACACATGACACCAGTGGTGTAAAGTAAGTAACTAAGTACATTTACTCAAGTACATTTTTGAAGTATTTTTTTTACTTTACTTGAGTATTTCCAATGTCCAGTACTTTTACTTCTACTCCACTTCATCTACTTTGTAATCTTTATTATTACAAAACATACATTAACCACTTAAGCCCTATACATTTCGTCCATTCAAAGGGCCTTTGAGGGATTTATTCAGTCGAATGAAGTAGATTTATTTCTTGGCGGCTTTCTCACAGTCTTCTTGGGGAGTAGTACAGCCTGGATGTTGGGCAGCACACCGCCCTGAGCGATGGTCACTCCACCCAGCAGTTTGTTGAGCTCCTCGTCGTTGCGGACGGCCAACTGGAGATGACGGGGGATGATGCGGGTTTTCTTGTTGTCGCGGGCAGCGTTTCCAGCCAACTCCAGGATCTCAGCGGTCAGATACTCGAGAACAGCCGCCAGATAGACCGGGGCGCCTGCACCGACTCTCTGGGCATAGTTGCCTTTACGCAGCAGCCTGTGGACACGACCCACGGGGAACTGGAGCCCGGCACGAAATGAGCGGGTCTTGGCTTTTGCCCTGGCCTTTCCGCCAGTTTTGCTTTTTAAATTTGCTTTATTGTAGTTTGACAGGTTTACAGGGTATGCGTGGCCACACAACATGGCAATAAACATTTAAATACAGGGCAATATACATCAATACATATTTACAAAAATATAGTGCTTTTTCTTTTTCTTTTTTCCCCCCCCCCGTTTTTTCACAGTGTCAATAAGTGCCATGGCTTCAGTTTTTTGCCTCTGGAGTCAATAGTTCTTTGTCTTTTTAGTTCAGTTATGATCTGTTTCCAGACCACCTCTCCAGATATAGACTCTTGATGTAGCACCATGGCACATCGTGTTTTCCATAGTTGGTTAACCACGGTACACACCACGTTCCAATGGAAATCTTGGTCCATGGCCGACATTTTTTCATCAAAAACTCCATACATAACAGCATTATAAGTGACATTAATATTAAAACCCATGTGTGCCATTTTCCCCCAAACATATTGTGACCTCTGGCAATCTAAAAGAAGGTGTTCAACAGATTCATCATGGTTACAATTTTCAATAGGACATTTTACAGTTTTTACAAAGCAGCTCCATTTTACCACTGCCCTTACTGCTAGTCTCCTCACTGAGATCAGCCACATTAGCCTGGTAAACCCTCCCTCCGGAAATCTCATTTCCATTTGATTTCAGAAAGGAGTCTGGTCTGAAACGCCTTTCTCCAATAATCGCTCTGCTCGCCGAGCCGACGAGCCTATCAGCGTCGTCGCTCATTGTTCTGTGATTGACAGCGACAGTTGGCCAATCAGGTGGCGAGTTCGAGTGAGCCCGAATGAACCCGAGTGCAGCCTGAGAGCCGCCGACAAAAGACGAACGGCAGCCATTGTTGTTTGTGCGAGTGCCCTCACTTCTTACTTTCAGTTTTATAACGCTTTCAAACTTCTTTTTTGAGGCACGGAATTTACTTATAAGATATCGTTTGGATAGAATTTAGTTGTTTAACTTCATATATGTGGTCAATTAATCATGACAGAGCCTATTTAAAAATATAAATTTAGAGAACCGGCAGGGGCGGGGAGTGACACGCATGTATCCCAATAAGGCAACCTATTTTCGGCATGGCCGTCCCAAAAGTCCCGTTGCGTCACATAGTCTGGAGCTCGTCAAAATGAACTGCTCATTGGCTGAAGGGGAAAAACGATCATTGGTTGAAGGGGTTGTCAGTCAACGGTATTACTCCCGCCCAACTCCAGCCCACAGCGATTATTGCAGAAAGGCGTTTCAGACCAGACTCCTTTCTGAAATCAAATGGAAATGAGATTTCCGGAGGGAGGGTTTACCAGGCTACAGCCACATGACATCTCTCTTTGTTTCAGTGATGTTTTTATTCCACATATTTTTAATGCAAATCTGTCTTTGAGACTCGTTTAATCCTTTGTATGGGAAAATGCCCCCATAGAGGTCATCACTGATTTTAACATATATATTCTTACTGGTCATTTCGGGCCAATCAATATTTAAATGCACTACTTTGTCCATGAGATCTCCGTACATAATTTTAAAATAGGGCACAGAGCTCCTTGCCCGGCCTTTCTTTTTATTCCAGCTAAGTGCCTCGCCTATCCACACGGCTCCTCTTTTCATACTGCCAGCTACATTTTTGCAAAAGGCTATTCTTAATTTAAGTCCGAGGTCCACATTCCCGAGCCCTCCGTCGTTTTTACTTTTGTACATCAGGCTTCTTTGGGTAACCTCCCTGGTGGTTCCCCAGTGGTTTTGCCTCTTCCAGACATGGTTGTATTATAATATTAGAGATATGCAGCTTGAATAAAATCAAGAACAAGAAATGCGTTGGAGGAGAGGACAGGACTATTTATGTCTTCAAGTAGGCGGGGTTACGTTTGTAAATGCTCTGCTCCAATCGGTACCAATGACGTACGGTTCCTCCCCTAAAAAGGAGGTTCCTGACCACTGACCAACCAGAGAATTAGTATCACATAAAGCTCCCTTGCACATCATGCACATCTATTCTATCCTTATACGCTCATATGCTCGCTATATGCTTATGTATTGATAAATATATTCGCATATAAAATACATAGGCTACCTATATCATATTGATTTATCACCCTGGGCAGTCTTATCTGTATCTAAAACTCACGTTACACCCAATGCGTTTGGCTGTTTTTTTTTAAATATTGTGTTGTTTGTCTAGTCTTTAGGTGTTGAATGTTTTAAATGGACCACAATGGATTTAATCCATTTGGTGCTTATTGATGCACTGTGTACTTGAAAGATAGGATACATTCAAGATTGTTTCATGTACGTATCCATGTCACTGCATGTCAGTGACAACCATGCACATATCTAACTGTTTTTAGATATCATGCTGATGTGATTTGAGCATTTCTGCCTTCCGTCGTTCTGTCTGGACAATGCAACGAATGGCTCGTTTAATGTGTTATGCTGTTCTGATGATTTGATTTCCCCTTATTTAGTAACGTGCTGTGCGCTTCATACATCTTATGGGGATGGTAATATAATAATCACAATTGTTTCCGTGATGCTGAAGGATTTTGTGTCCCCGAAAGTGATAATCACATGGATTTGGCTCAGTTTATAATTACAACCATGAGTCTCAGTTTATGATTATAACCAGAACCATTGTGAAGTTTATGTATTATACTGAAGCTAATCTTGAAACAGTTCTTACTGCTGCCAACCATTTCCCCTCACTATGCCTATTACATGCCATAAACACTAATCTGTTCAATGCCAGGTAATAACATTACACCACAGCCCCCTTACTTGCAGTTGAAAAGATGTTAAGTGGCACAAAGTATTGTGTAATAACACAACTATATATATACACACACACTGATTTAAAAATATATAGGATTTCTTTAAATGAAGTTGTGGGTGGCTCTTAAAAGAGCCTTTTTGGAGTAAACAAGCTACTGTGTGGGATGTTTACTTCTTCTTAGCTGCTGCCTTCTTGGGTTTCGCCGCCTTTGACTTGGCTGCCTTCTTTGCTGGTACTTTCTTAGAGGCAGCGGGCTTCTTTAACTTCTTGGGGCTTTTGGCTGGTTCCTTTGCAGCTGCAGGTTTCTTTGCCTTCTTAGGGGATTTCTTAGCGGCAGCGGGCTTTTTGGCTGGTACCTTCTTGGGGGTTTTCTTCACGCGTGCTACTTTAATGGGCGTTTTCTTTACGGCTGCGGGCTTCTTCACTACCTCCTTCTTGGGAGCTTTCTTAGCGGCTGCGAGCCTAATGGCTGCTGCCTTCTCTTTCTGAATGGCCTTCTTGTTGAGCTTGAAGGTTCCGGTAGCGCTGGTTCCCTTGGTCTGGAGCAGAGTGCCCTTTTTTACCAAGCTCATCAAACCGACCTTGACGTGTCGCTCGTTCTTCTCCATGTCGTATCCGCCGGCGACCAGAGCCTTCTTGAGAACGACCAGCGACACGCCACGTCTGTCTTCGGAAGCGGCCACTGCCTTAAGAATGAGCCGGTTCAGCCGAAAAGGTCTGTCGGGGGGCTTTTTCGCTGCTTTAGCCGCGGCGGCAGCGGCCTTCTTGGTTAGTTTTTTAGCCGGGGGGGCGGTTGGAGCTGGGGCGACATCCGAGGGAGCTGGGGCCGAGGCGGTATCTGAGGCAGCTGGAGCCGAAGCGACATCGTCTTCATCGAGTTTTAAGGCGGCAGGGGCGACCTCGTCTTCATCTTCAATGGGTGGAATGGCGGCTGAGGCGTCATCTGCCATTCTCTCTGCCTGCTTCGTGTTCAGTCTGAGTAGAGACTGGTGGTGAAAGCTGAGCAGGGGGTGGAACTTAAAGGATGTGTGAGAACCATGTAGACTCAATCTACCGGCTCAGTACTCTGTGCTGCAGAATACTGGGACACTTGTGTTTTCTCTACAACTAAAACCGACAAGAAGACAGACAGGGAAATGGATTAAAGTCAAAAAACAAATGGAGCACATAGTAGACTTGTTTCACTTCATAATAAAATCATGTAGAGCACTGAGGATTCTTTGGAGACGTTTAAAACATCACCTATACACCGTTATACTGAGAGTTGTTTGGCAACTTTCCCCTGTCGTCTGTCTTTTAAAAGTGTTTTAACATACACAATGCTGTGCAATATTTACTGCATATCAAACCGAGATGTCTGGCTATGTAATAAAAGTAAAACGAGTCACCTGTGGCAAAGCGTTTGTTTTAAAATCAAAACGTTTCTGTGTCTGCAAACACAATCTTCTGCTGTTGGCCTGTGGCATTATGAGCACACTGTCGTTATTTATTTGGCTTTAAGTTCTTGTGTTGTGATTGAAAAAGGATACATATGAAATATATTACATAATATATTATAAGGAATCTTATTCGTAATTTCACATCTATATTTAATGTTGCATATATTCAATGAGGGTTGAACACAGGCAATCATTGATGGCTAGATACAAGTTGAGTTCAGTTGATGCATTAATGACTGGGATCATGGGATGGGGGCTTACTGAACCACAGAAAGCTGCCCCAGTTTCGGTATTGTTTTGCTGTTTTTGTGATGTTTGTATATGTATTTTTCATATTGTTACTATGTTTAGTATACCTATGTAATGTCTAGTTGCTGTTTTTATTTGATCATTTATAATAATAACACAAGAGCCACACTGATATGACAATACATTCAGGACAAAACATTTTCAGATATCATTGTAGAATTGTTTAACTGCTTCATGACATGTATGGGCATATCAAGTGCTTACTTAAGAACCCATTGTACGTGTACAATTTTCGAAGTAGACTCTTTAAATACAATGTGGGTGGCTCTTAAAAGAGCCTTTGGGTTGTAGCTGAATCAGTTATTTTAACCTCCGAAACCGTACAGAGTGCGCCCCTGTCTCTTCAGAGCATAGACGACATCCATGGCGGTCACGGTCTTTCTCTTGGCGTGCTCGGTGTAGGTGACGGCGTCACGTATCACGTTCTCCAGGAAAACCTTGAGGACACCACGGGTCTCCTCGTAGATCAGACCGGAGATACGCTTCACACCGCCACGGCGAGCCAGACGGCGGATAGCAGGCTTTGTGATACCCTGGATGTTATCACGAAGCACTTTGCGATGACGCTTGGCGCCTCCTTTTCCAAGACCTTTACCTCCCTTTCCTCGACCTGACATTTTGTTACGACTGAAAATTCAATAGAGAAATAAGCTGACGTGTTGAAGCCATGCCTTTTTATCTGTCTTCTGAGGACGTATAAGAAGACAGGCAGTCTGCTCTGCACTGGGCGTTGCCTAAAAAGCTGCATCCCCACCCCCTTTATTCTGTCTTCTGCTGTTCTGCATGACAATAACATCTCCAACGGTTATATTGGGCATGTTTTTTTAAAGCAGAGACTTGGTGGTAGAATTCACTATACAAAAAAAATCCCGCCATTATGTAAACCATGTCTTTTTAAGAATACTGTATTATAAATCATTGTAAATAAATAATCTCCAGACTTCTACATGATTACTGAAACATATACATAATATACAGCAATAGAAAACATTTATACTATTTGCACATTACAACAAAAAATTACAATTAGAGTAGCTGATATGATGTAGTAAAGACAGACTTCTCAGACAACAACACAAAAACAGTATCAATAGTATAATGTAGGAGGATTTCTATGCATCTATCTATCTATCTATCTATCTATCTATCTATCTATCTATCTATCTATCTATCTATCTATCTATCTATCTATCTATCTATCTATCTATCTATCTATCTATCTATCTATCTACCTACACTGCTATTTTAAAACAATGGTGAAAATGGAACCCACGTTGACTGTGTGCAAGTCATATCTGATATATCTCGAGCTCAGAAATTTCACTGAGCTCGAGAATATTTCAAATGCATCACCTGGGGCTGAAATGGCTAAAATAGACCTAATGAGAACTTACAACAGTGGACTCTGTAATCAATAATTACATTAGTATTAATGCATATAAAAATAAATCACCCTAGTTTTTATTTTCATTAGAAGACTGGGCTTTAGTTTGTTTGTTTAACTAATAAACATGATTTTTTGGGGGGGCTTTCATCCGTCACCCTTGTCTTTTGTAATGGCTTCTAGGTAGGCTAAGCATCCCTTTCTGAGTTTGTCCTTACCCTTGCAAGTAAGCACAAGCATAAGTGTGTGTCCTGCTGTTTTTTTTGTTTGTAAAACATATCCATCTTGTGTTTTTCCCCTTTAATATATTTCTTGAATATCTAAAAAAACATATATTTATGTAGGGGTCTATGTGAATAAATGTGTATGTATATTATGCATTACTGTGTATAGTAATAGTGTAGGTGTACCCATTTCATTCCATTCAATTATAATTATACCCTCAATGTGGACCCATGTAATACACTTTATCCCTCTCATTTTTAGATGGACAATAGAGCATATAGGCGGGAAAACATTTAGCAGAAACAAAGACAGTGCTGTAAAGTAACTAAGTACATGTACTCAAGTACATTTTTGAGGTATTTTTTTATAAACTTAACTTGAGTATTGCCATCTTTCTACTTGTCTACTCCACTACCTCTCAGAGGGAAATATTGTGCTTCTACTCCACTACAATTATTTGAAAACTTTAGTTGCTAGTTACTTTATAGCTTTTGGTTGTGATTACAAAACATACATTAATGCTTCAGCCCTATAGAGCATACTTTGGTTAACTGAAATACAAGCTCACAACGTGTCGCTTTTTGCTCAGAAGTTATGAGCTTGTAGATCTGCTATTTTCAAATGATTTTAATACAATTTACACATTTGAAAACTTGAAAACCAATGAGTACTTTTACCTTTGGTACTTTAAGTATGCCTACATTTTGATGCCAAAACGTTTGTACGTTTAATCAAGTAGGCTACATTTTTAATACTGGACTTGTACCAACAGATTTGTACTTGTGTAACAGATCTTTTTTTTTTTACATTGCAGTATTGATACTTTTACTTAATTACTTAAGTACTTCTTCCATCACTGAACAGAGACACCTCCCTCCTTGTGGCAGAATCACCCAATCATGTGCTGGGAGTAGCACACCCGATTTGCATGGGGTTGGTATAAATACTGGTGCAACGCCGTTTCGAGCCACATAACCTTCGATTCTCAAGACAGGAAACAGAAAATGCCGGAAGTCGCGAAACCAGCGCCCAAGAAGGGCTCCAAGAAAGCCGTCACCAAGACTGCTACGAAAGGCGGTAAGAAGCGCCGAAAGTCCAGGAAGGAGAGCTACGCCATCTATGTGTACAAGGTCCTTAAGCAGGTCCACCCAGACACCGGTATCTCTTCCAAGGCAATGGGTATCATGAACTCCTTTGTCAACGACATCTTTGAGCGCATCGCCGGTGAAGCCTCCAAACTGGCCAACTACAACAAGCGTCGCACCATCACATCTAGGGAGATACAGACTGCCGTCCGCCTGCTGCTCCCCGGTGAGCTGGCCAAGCACGCCGTGTCTGAAGGCACTAAGGCTGTCACAAAGTACACCAGTTCCAAATAAACTATCTAGTCTGCTATAAACACAAAGGCCCTTTTAAGGGCCACCCATCTTTTCAAGAAAGAGTTTATCCGCATTTAATGAGTTCTTTGAAAAAGAATGCAGGTTCACTGAAACTGAATGTTGAAACAGACAATTTAACATGGGCCTCCTCAGAAAAAAAGCTCCTGGTGCTTGGTTTTTAACTGGATACCGTATACTGAAGTTACAGATGCATGATCCTATTGCTAAAGCTGGCATTTGATCTACACAGGCATATACAGAGTCAAAAGAATGATACAATTTAAATTTCAAAACAATCTAGCTGTCAAGCTTAGTTTACACGTCAGCTACTAACTATCTGAGGCTAGCTACTAACAGACAGCTGAACACAACTGAATGGCATTAATTTCCATATAGTTAATTTAGGTAGGCCTATCCGTGTGGCCAGCTAATGTTCATTAACACATTTAACTTTATGTTTAATAAATTGCTTGTAAATGGTGTGTTGTGTTTATCTATTTGAAATTGTGTAAAGCAGTATGCCATATGTTTTGTAAATGGCACCATTGGAAAAGTGGAGTTTGCTCTCAACTGGCCATCTTTGAATAAATATAAATAATAAATGTAAGTGTGAAATTAACTGAAACATGTCAGATTTCTTATAAGTATTCACAAAACAAGAGCTTAGCAGAGCCAGATAAATGACCAGTGTCCTCGCCACAGTGCAGGCCAACAGCAGCACTGTGTTAGCAGACACTGAAAAGGTGTACATTTAAAACAAAACGCTTTGCTCCAGACGACCTGTTTTACTTTTATTCCAAAGCCAGACATCTCAGCTTGCTCTGCAGCAAATAGGGAACTGGATATTCTATGTTAAAACTATTTTAAAAGACAAAGTACAGAGGAAAGCTGCAAAATACTCCTCGTGTAATGGTGTATAAGTGAGGTTTTAAACATCTCCAAACGAAACGCAATAGTCCTCAGCGCTCCACATGATTTGATTATGAAGCTAAACTTGTCTGCTATCTGCTCCATTTGTTATTTGACTTCAATATATTTCTCCGTCTGTATTTTGTTTGGTTTTAGTTATAGAGAAAACACAAGCGTCTCAGTATTCTGCAGCACACAGAGCACTGGCCTAGTGGGTTGAGTCTACATGGTTCTCACACATCCTTTAAGTTCCACCCCCTCCTTCATTTTGACCATCAGTCCCTCTACTCAGACTTTAGTTCAGTGCATCTGAAATTCAAACCAGAAGAGAATGGCAGAAGTCGCCCCAGCTCCAGCTGCCGCCCCGGCCAAAGCAGCCAAGAAGAAGGCCGCCGCCAAACCCAAGAAGGTCGGTCCCAGCGTGCAGGAGCTCATCGTCAAGGCTGTGACAGCCTCCAAGGAGAGGAGTGGTGTGTCTCTGGCCGCTCTTAAAAAGGCTCTGGCCGCCGGCGGCTACGACGTAGAGAAGAAAAACAGCCGTGTCAAGGCTGCTGTGAAGAGCCTGGTTGCAAAGGGCACCCTGCTTCAGACCAAGGGCACCGGTGCTTCTGGATCCTTCAAGCTCAACAAGAAGGCTGAAGTTAAGGCAAAGAAACCCGCTAAGAAGGCAGTCAAACCCAAGAAGCCAGCAGCCAAGAAACCGGTGGCGGCAAAGAAATCCCCCAAGAAGGCAGCAGCCAAGAAGCCCGCAGCCGCTAAGAAATCCCCCAAGAAGGCAAAGAAGCCTGCAGCTGCAAAGAAACCAGCAGCCAAGAGCCCCAAGAAGGCGACCAAGAGCCCCAAGAAAGTGAAGAAGCCCGCTGCCGCCAAGAAAGCACCAGCAAAGAAGGCAGCAAAGCCCAAGGCGGCGAAACCCAAGAAGGCAGCCCCTAAGAAGAAGTAAACATCCACACAACAGCCTGTTTACCCCACAAAGGCTCTTTTAAGAGCCACCCACAACTTCATTTAAAGAAAGTTCCTTAGTTCATTATAGTTTATCTGCAGTGAGAACTGCGTCAATGAAGCATTTGACTCCTTAATGTATATAGATTAAATGAGAAACTTTACAACGATCCCCGTGATGTATGAAGCACTCATAAATGAGCCATTCGTGCCGTTGTCAGAAATGCTCCACGCGCAAATCACATCAGCAAGGTATACAACACTTTTAAGCGCATGGTTAAAAAGTGCCATGGATGAGGCAAATTTGAATTCAATTATTTTATTCACACCTTTAAAAGTGCAAAGACTAGACAAACACAATAAACATTTAAAAGCATCAGGTGATGTTTAGATCCGCCCATGCCATGGATGAAATTAATTCATTGTATTCATTTAAAATTTGAATGAGGCCTACATATATAGTATACATATTATAGTAGGCCTACATATATGTACCTATATGTATATTACATTCGAATATACATGTAGTTAGATATGAGAGTGCATTCACTGCATTGTGTACACAGAAAGACTGATATGACAAACATAAGTTGTTAGCTCATTCACGTATATAATATTATGTTTGTGCAATTCATTATTAACTGCTGTTGCAGCAAGTAATAATATGAATGAACTCTTAATATAGAAACAGTGGGTGGCTCTTAAAATAGCCTTTGTGGGGATTGTTCAATCAATGAGGGATTTATTGGCGGCTTTTACTGTCTTCTTGGGGAGCAGAACAGCCTGGATGTTGGGCAGCACACCACCCTGTGAAAAACAAATCTACTCTACGTCTACTCTACTTTTTTTCATTTATTTTTAATATTTTTGGGGAAATAATAATATTAATAATAAACTTTATTTGTATAGCACCTTTCATGACATGAAATGCAGCGCAAAGTGCTTTACAGAGCAAGAATACAGTTACAGTTACAACCAATTTAACAATAAAGCAAACAAAAAATAAAATAAAACTAGAAAAAGTGCTCCTCGGAGCACAACTCTCCGCCAGAAGACTTGTGTTGGTTCGAAGGTCGCGAAGGTCGCTATCCCTCTTGTATATGTAAGTGTCCTATCCATCCTGTCTGGGTAAGTGTCCTCTTCCGTTCATTCTGTGTAAGTGTCCTATCCCTCCTGTCCTATCCGTCCTGTCTATGTAAGTGTCATATCCCTCCTGTCTATATAAGTGTCCTATCTGTCCTATCTGTCCAATAAGACAGATAGGAACAATTGGACCGCGACTACTTGACTACTTCCGGTTCGAAGGTCTGGGAGTGAGCTAGTGGCCGGATTTTCGGTATTGGAATCTGGCTTATCACAGTGACACATGTATTTATAGGTCGCTATCCCTCTTGTATATGTAAGTGTCCTATCCAACCTGTCTGGGTAAGTGTCCTCTTCCGTTCTGTCTGTGTGAGTGTCCTATCCCTCCTGTCTGTATAAGTGTCCTATGTCATATCCCTCCTGTCTATATAAATGTCCTATCTGTCCTATCTGCCAATTATGTATCAGCCATGCAGCCATTTCATGGTTCCCGTCTTACCTATATAGGCCCGGTGGCGTCACTAGCCAATCAGATCACAGTATTTCACGTGTCACGTGAGGCTTGACCAATCGGTGTGTCATGTTTAGAAAGTGAAAACGCAGTGATAACAATACTCTCCTGGCGGAGAGTAATAAAAGCAAAAGCATAAAACATTAAAATAGGCAATACAGTGAGGACTTGAGGACCTCCCTCACTTGAGGACCAAAGAGTCAGCTAAAAGCAAGAGTGAAGAAATAGGTCTTGAGCTGTGCTTTAAAGCTATCGACAGAGGCTGCCTGTTTTAGGTGTAATGGGAGTTTATTCCACACTGTTGGTCCGTAAAAGCAGAATGCTGCTTCACCGTATTTTTTATATGTCATTTTAGGCACCTCGAGTAGGTCAGCACTTGAAGACCTGAGGGTCCGGTTTGGAACATGTCTCTCTAGGCAGTCATAGAGGTAGGAAGGTGCCAGACCATTTAGAGCTTTATAAACTATTAAAAGAATTTTAAAATCAATCCTAAAAACAACCGGGAGCCAGTGTAGTGAAGCTAGAACTGGAGTGATATGTTCTCTCATTCTAGTTTTAGTTAAAATTCTGGCTGCCGCATTTTGAACAAGTTGTAATCTGTCAGTTGTTTTCTTAGGCAGGCCAGAGTAGAGTGCATTGCAGTAATCAAGCCGAGAGAAAACAAAAGCGTGGATCAGCGTTTTTGCGTCGTCTAACGACAGATAGTCTCTAATTCGCGCAATATTTCTAAGATGAAAGAAAGCAATCTTGGTGACATGATTAATGTGTGCATTAAAATTCAATTCAGAGTCGATAATAACCCCCAGGTTCTTTACTGTGGTGTTACTTTCTACAGCCAGGTTACCAAGTCTACTTATTATTGATTCTCTCTGCTCTGCTGAAAAAAGTAATCGAAAAAACATGGGGCCCTCACAAATTGGGAGAGGAGAGAGAACCATGTCTCATACAGCCTATTGGCTGATCCTCTGCACTGTCACTCTTTCTCTTGCACAAGCACATCCCATTCAAAGGAGGTTTATTGACCTTAATGACACTCATGCTTTATTTTCAGTGTCACTTTCTTCACCATTTTTGATTGATTGAATACTTTATTAGCAGTTTGCAAAGCAAAGGCACAGGAAAGTACAGTTCAATTCAAGGTCTGCAAATATACAATACTATGCAAAAACATCATAGAAAAGGAGTAGTAATAACTGTAAGTGCTCTTTTAGAGAGTAGAATTTGACTGTAGCTACATTATCAAGTGATGTAACCTGTATTTGTCATAGGAATATGACAATATACAGGAACATTGTGGAATAAGGAAACATGGAAAAAACAGTAAGCCTCTATTGCAGTGTAATAACTTAAACACGTAAGAGAACACCTTCCTTCACTTAAAGTGGATACAATATTCAATATTTCTCATTTTGACATTCTGTGCAGAAATGGTGCACGTGTCTTTTCCAATAGCTACAAACCAACGTGACTACAAAATGTAAGAAACTTCTTGCCAACCCCATTTTATCACTGACCCCCCAATTCTCAATACACAATGTTGCTATGATGATATATGAATAATACAAACAACACACCATGCTGCCAGTGTACCAGGTTCTCTATTTTTTCTAAGCATTGAAGAAGATAATATTGTTTACACATGATCAATTAATAATAATGAATTAACTAATTAATATCAATCAGCCTGAAGAGCTAGAATCAGGGGGTGCAGTAGAGAATCAGGTACCAACATGAGAACATCAACCTAAAAAGGTGAAGATCAATAATTCTATATCACACCCACATACAAGATGCATGTTATTAAAATGTTTCAAAAAATATACCAACATTTTCACATTAAATCAAGATTTTTGATGCTGATCGACAAGCTCAAGCTTAGGGCTAGGGAACCCCTTCACGGACCCCTGGGGGTCTATATTATTAATAATAATAGTTTTCATTCTTTTTTTGCTGTTAGTAATTTATTGATAATAAGAAGTGTATTATGTGTTATACCAAAACATTGTGGGCACTAGGGAAATCTGGGCACCAAAACAGAGTGGACACCAGTCTCTACGTTATTGGGAATATTTCCATTGTCTCAATGAATAGACAGATAGATATATAGGCTATAGACCTTTAATTGATCCCCATGAGGAAATGTGGGTGTCATAGCAGCAACAGTAGTAACCATGACACACTGTATTATAGTTTGAAGATCAAAGCAGAAACATAACAATAACCAAAAGACTTTTGCAATAAATTATACATCCCTCATTACACGTCCCTCAAAATGTTACAGGGATAATGGAGCATACGAGTGGGAAAACATTATGCAGAAGCAAAGACACCACCTTCTTTCTGGCAAAATCAGCCAATCCTATGCTGGGAGTCACACACTAGATTTGCATGGCTCTGTATAAATACTGGTGCGATAACCAACTTCGAGTTCATTCTTTGTCACTAGTCTTTGAGTGCTAATAAAATGCCTGAAGTTGCCAAGCCAGCGCCCAAGAAGGGCTCCAAGAAAGCCGTCACCAAATCCGCCGCTAAGGGCGGTAAGAAGCGCAGAAAGTCCAGGAAGGAAAGCTACGCCATCTACATTTACAAGGTTATGAAGCAGGTTCACCCTGACACCGGTATCTCTTCGAAGGCCATGGGCATCATGAACTCCTTTGTCAACGACATCTTCGAGCGCATCGCCGGTGAAGCCTCTCGTCTGGGTCACTACAACAAGAAACGCACCATCTCATCCAGGGAGATCCAGACCGCCGTCCGCCTGCTGCTCCCCGGTGAGCTGGCCAAGCATGCCGTGTCTGAGGGCACCAAGGCTGTCACCAAGTACACCAGCTCCAAGTAAACTGCATCGCATACTTTAAACACAACGGTCCTTTTAAGGACCACCCATCTTTTCAAGAAATAGTTTTTCCTCATAGTTGAGTATCTGTTCTGATTTATATCACTTTAAAACTGATGGTATTAAAAGATATCTCTTTAATCAAGATGTATGATGCGCAGTCAAAGCGTTGTCCAGGAGGCAGGAACTCAAATCGTGCAAATCACATCAGACAGTAAGGCATATAAAAACGCTTATATGCATGATTAAAGTGACATGGGTTACACCTACAAAAGGCACCCCAAATGTCTCAAATCTGCCTATTTAAACGTGTCCATGCAATGGGTGATTGTGCAAATTAACTTTAGTAATTAAATGTGTAGGCCGGCTTTATGTATGTAACGTTAGAATATACTCTTATAGCGGAGAAGCATTTACACTGAAATAGGATTGATGTGACGAAGAAAAGCGGTTTTCTTGTTGGTGCTATAACATTCAAAAACTTCCGGGCATGTAGGCGGGAAAACGTTTAACCGAAACGAAGACGGGTGTAAAGTGAAACTTTTAAGTATTTTTTTTAATGAACTAGAGTATTTCCAGTGCTTTTACTCCACTACAATTATTTGAGAACTTTAGTTACTAGATGGCTTTTGAATGTCATTACATAATAACATTTTTAACTGCTGTTGCAGCAAAGAAGTGAAGGGGTAATAAGAAAGAATTCTCAATATAGAAACAGTGGGTGGCTCTTAAAAGAGCCTTTGTGGGGTTTGCAGTGTCGAATGAAGGAGATTTATTTCTTGGCGGCTTTCTCGGTCTTCTTGGGAAGCAGAACAGCCTGGATGTTGGGCAGCACACCGCCCTGGGCGATGGTCACTCCACCCAGCAGCCTGTTGAGCTCCTCGTCGTTGCGGACGGCCAGCTGGAGATGACGGGGGATGATACGAGACTTCTTGTTGTCACGGGCAGCGTTTCCAGCCAGCTCCAGGATCTCAGCGGTCAGGTACTCGAGAACAGCCGCCAGATAGACCGGTGCTCCAGCACCGACTCTCTGGGCATAGTTGCCTTTACGCAGCAGCCTATGGACACGACCCACGGGGAACTGAAGCCCGGCACGAGATGAGCGGGTCTTGGCCTTCGCCCTGGACTTTCCTCCGGTCTTACCTCTTCCACTCATGATTTAGTTTTATTTCTAGAGTTTAATAACAAAGAAATGTACCAGGGAACAGCGACACGAAGCTTTTTATATCCTCAACATAGTACTGTCTGTGAGCGCCCCACCAATCATAAATATGAATGAGAGCGCGGGGGTGAGTGTGTATGAGTTCTCCTCCAATCACTACTAGTGGCGTGAACGGTTCCTCCCAGAGAAGGAGGTCCCTGACCATGAATGAGAGCGCGGGCTGACTGTGTATGAGCTCCCCACCAATCAGCACTAGACTCGTGACGTGATCGGTTCCTCCCAGTCTAAACTCTGGTTCCTCCCCAAACAAGGAGGTTCCTGACCAGAGACCAATCAGAGAAAGACGGCGTCTCAGAGCCGCTGAGATAAATTGCAGGAGTTTGCGCTCGTTCCATCACAACTTCTAACTCTACAGAGTCAGACAGAGAGAAATGGCCAGAACCAAGCAAACCGCTCGCAAGTCCACCGGTGGCAAAGCCCCCAGGAAGCAGCTCGCCACCAAGGCTGCACGTAAGAGCGCACCGGCAACCGGCGGAGTGAAGAAGCCTCACCGTTACCGTCCTGGTACAGTGGCTCTGAGGGAGATCCGTCGTTACCAGAAATCTACCGAGCTGCTGATCCGTAAGCTGCCCTTCCAGCGCCTGGTGAGGGAGATCGCCCAGGACTTCAAGACCGACCTGCGCTTCCAGAGCTCCGCTGTCATGGCTCTCCAGGAGTCAGCCGAGGCTTATCTGGTCGGTCTGTTTGAAGACACCAACTTATGCGCCATCCACGCCAAGAGGGTGACTATCATGCCCAAAGACATCCAGCTGGCCCGTCGTATCCGTGGAGAACGTGCTTAAACTTGTAGATCACTGACAAACCCCCAAAACGGCTCTTTTAAGAGCCACCCACTTATTTCTTTAAAAGATTTCCACATAAGAAATCCGTTGTGGTTATGTCAGTCATATGGCTGTACTCTTAGCAGTGACAATATAGAATTTAGTAAATGTTAATAAGATTCATCATCATATCATAAGATTTTAAAGGGCGTTCATGTTTTTATTGCCCTTAAAAGGTAATTATGTAATAACCTATGTAATAATATACTGGGCTATTTGATCAGTAACAGGTCTCCCCTCCATCTCTAGCCCTTAAAAACACAAAATAAAACTAATGATTGTTAAGGGAATATAGAGCCCTCTAAATCCCATCATTTACCCTGGTTCTCGTGACTGATATATATATATATATATATATATACATACATACATACATACATACATATATATATTTGTGTGTGTTTTTCAATTAAAACATTTATATATTTCATGAAAAATAAAATCAGTCACCAGGACCATGGATGTGTGTTTTCAGTGAGTCTATAACATTCTCAATTGAGTTATAATGGGGTTACGACATCTGCATAGGCATTATAGAGACACAGATAGACGGGTATTCGGGTATTCTGCCAACGGTCATTGCATAACCAGGTGGGGCATGATGCAATCCCAAATGGCATTGTTCAGTACCTAATGGCAGTAGGTACACGCACACAGACACTGTTTTGCCCACTGGGTGATGGATGATGTTATCACAAGAAAGGAGGAACTTACCTACCTGGGTTCCATCTTGGAGGCAAACCTCTCCGGTAACAAAAACGCCGAAAGAGTGATCAAAAAGGTCAACCAAAGAATTTGCTTTTTGTATAGGGTTGGACGTCTAGTCAGTAAGAATACTCTGAAGATTCTTGCAGGGGCCCTCATACAAGGTTATTACGATTATGCATGCTCCTCATGGTATCACAACACCTCCAAGGCATTAAAAACAAGGCTCCAAACATCCCAAAACAAACTAGTAAGGCTACTTCTTGGCCTCAATCACAAAACCCATCTAACCCCTGCTCATTTTGCTAGGATTGGATGGCTTAGGGTTGAGGACAGAGTACAGCAACTTGCTATGGGCCTGGTCTTCAAGATACACCACAATATTGGGATACGATACGATAATACAATATGATAATACTTTATTGTCAGTTTGCACAGAAATTTGTCTTGCGACCCAAAACAGCCATGTATGCAACATATAACAATACACACATTTGACATGACACAAGAAAACAACAAAATACATACATAAAGACATGCAAAGACAAGAGCAATATCCACCACTCAGCCTACCCCTGGCCTATAACTCCTGATTAAGCCTCAATGTCGTCTGATGGACAAAGGACCTCTTCAGTTTGACCTTATTGTATGTTGGAACACTGTATCTCCTTCCAGAAGGCAGCAACCTATATTCTCCATACAAAGCATGGCTAGTGTTTGAAGTGATATTCCTTGCCAACCTTATCATACTGTTATTATACGTAGATGTATAGAGCCTCTGAAGTGGTTGTCCAACAATCTTTGAACAAATGTTCACTTGCTGCAGCAGTTGCGACTTTAAAGCTACAGACAGACATCCATACCAGGTGGTACTACAGTACTGCAGAACACTCATAATAACAGAAGTGAAAAACAAAAAAAGAATCTGTCTACTAGCACCAAAAGATCTCAGACGGCAAAGGAAATAGACTCTTTGTTTTGTCTTCTTACCCACTGATTCAATCTGGTCTTTCCATGACAGAAGGTGGTCAATTACTACTCCTAGGTATGTATATGAACATACCTGGTTGATCTGTTCACTATGAATAGTAATGGGGGATCTGTGTATCTCTAGTGGAGCACCAAAAACAATCTCTTCTGTCTTTTCCCCCCTGTATTTGTCAAAATACTTCCAAAACTAGGGATGTCCGATTTTATCGGCCTCCCGATATTATCGGCCGATATTAGCATAAAAATTGATATCGGGAAAATATCGGTATCGGTTTTTGAAAAAAAAAAAATTTTTTTTTTTTTTTTTTGCTTTATAAATAAGTTACAGGAGTTCTTACTGTATATGGTGTGTGTGATATGAAATTTGAGCTTACCCTAATCACAATAATCCCCGCATATATCGGTATCGGTTGATATCGGTATCGGTAATTAAGAGTTGGACAATATCGGTATATCGGTTATCGGTAAAAAAGCCAATATCGGACAACCCTATCCAAAACGTTAATGAAGTCCACGATCATAACACCAGAGGCAGCTCCACGAATCATGTTCAACCCAGATTTGGCTCAACAAAGGGAATGAACTCGTTCTCACGATATTCATCAAAAATGTTTCATCTGTTTCATCTAACCCTACACACTTTCAAAACTGCCCTAAAGATACACCTTCAGGAGGCTGCAATTCGAAAATGACCCCTGTCTAAGTCTTACCCCCCACATCCATGTTTTTTCTTCTCTTGTACATATTTTTCACTCTTCATACCAGTAACCTGTAAGCTGATTGTATGACGTTCTGTATAGTAGTGTGTATATCTGTCTGTCTCTTATATGTCATCAGGATTTTTGTGCATGGGGATCTCATCTTAAACAAGCTCAGTGCTCAATGAGTCTTTCAGTTTAGTAGACCTTGTATTGTGAATGTGTACTTCCATGTACTGTTGTTCTCAATAGTACATCAATCAATCAAACACACACACACGCACGCACGCACGCGCGCGCACACACACACACACACACACACACACACACACACACACACACACACACACACACACACACACACACACACACACACACACACACACACACACACACACACACACACACACACATAAGATACAAATAAAATAAGGCTTTTTCCTTTTTCCAAGTTTGCATTTTATTTTTTTTATTTTTTTTTAGCAATTTCTAACTGGTCCTATACAAGTAATCTAAGCCCAACACCAGAAATGTCCCCCCCCCCCCCAAAAAAAAAATCTGTTTGTTGTGCGTTTATTGCTACTATAGCGTTGATGATGTCTTGTATATCGTAAAACAAGCCCTTAGGGCTTTTTGTGTTATCCTTTTAGCATCATTGTAAAAATGATTCCCACTGTACTATTAGCAAACTGTTAATAAAGTATAAGGTAGCTTTATACCAAAGAAAATAACTTACAGCAACAGTTCACTTGTGATATATTTACTGAACAGTTCTGTCCCCTGCTGCTAGGTTATCAGGCCTATATGGGGATAATCAAGGTAAAAACAGCGACAGTTGATTGTATAAGATAAGCTTTATTGTGTTTACTTTAGTTTGATCAGATGTTAATTACTCACAGTACGTTATTCGTCCACAAATGAACAAAGCTTTCCACCATTCAATAGCTGTCAATGGGAGTCGCTGACATCAACTGGAGTGTGTTTACTAAGGTCAGAAAACCTTCTATTTATAACTAAACAGATAACAAAACAAGAATATAGTTTATGTTATCCTGTCGTCGGGGATGTCTGCTAAGAGGATTAAGAGGATTAGTGTTAATGTAACATAGTTTAACATTATTTTAGAAGAAAAATGATGGAGGAATTGTGTTTTGCCTATTGAAGAGTGAGATGTTGAGCCTATCAATACAAAACGAGAGCGTTCTTCGCGTCTCAGATAATGTTCATGGCAAAAAGGCACAAGAGTGCTAGAAGGTGTGCCCTTTGTTATATTTCATAATCTACACAGTCGTTTATAATATGTTGGTTTTTGTCGAGGAGAAAACACAAGTGGCACATTAAGCCACCTAGAGAAGAGGGGCTCTGTGTGCGATGACTCTACATGGTTCTCATGTTGTGTTTAAGTCCAGCCCCTTCACTGTGTTCTCCACCAGTCTAGTCTACCGTACCGTACCGAGACAAGCTACTACCCGAATCTGATAGAATCATGGCAGAAGTCGCACCAGCTCCAGCTCCGGCTCCGGCCAAGGCCGCCAAGAAGAAGGCAGCTCCCCGACCCAAGAAGACCGGCCCCAGCGTCGCTGAGCTTGTCGTCAAGGCCGTGTCCGCCTCCAAGGAACGGAGCGGTGTATCCCTGGCTGCGGTCAAGAAAGCTCTTGTTGCCGGCGGCTACGATGTGGAGAAGAACAAGGCCCGCGTTAAGATCGCCGTCAAGAGCCTGGTAGCAAAAGGCACCCTGGTTCAGACCAAAGGTACCGGCGCATCTGGCTCTTTCAAGATGAACAAGAAAGTTGTAGCAGTAAAAGCGAAGAAGCCTGCTGTTAAGAAAGCTGTCAAAGCAAAGAAGCCCGCTGTTGCCAAGAAACCCGCCGCGGCTAAAAAGCCAAAGAAGAAGGTGGCAGCAAAGAAGCCTGTAGCCGCCAAGAAATCGCCCAAGAAAGCCAAGAAGCCTGCCGCCAAGAAGGTAGCAGCTAAAAGCCCGAAGAAAGCAACCAAGAGTCCCAAGAAAGTAGCCAAGAAGCCCGCAGCAGCCAAGAAAGCCCCAGCCAAGAAGGTTGCCAAACCCAAGGCAGCAAAGAAGGCAGCTCCCAAAAAGAAGTAAACTGTAAACCTATCCCACCATATCCTCAAAAGGCTCTTTTAAGAGCCAACCACAGCGTTTTACAAGAGTTTTATTTCCTCTTTCTCACATGTTTAATGGCCATAAACCAGTGTGGTCCGGGGATCGCCGTGGGTCACCAGCAAAATAAGCTATATAGCGTCACAATCATTTTTAACCACTTTATCCGTATTTTATTTGCCTATGCAAAAATAGCTCGTGGTCCGCAGCCAAATACAGAAACCCTTGGTAACATGTTTTCGGGTTGACTGTCTACTCGGCTCTCCTGCCAGATCCTGTCTCCACCGTCACTTTTGCGTAGAGGCATAAGGCTTTAAAACATTGTACTATTGATATATTGTTTTTGTGTTGTTGTCTGAGAAGTCTGTCTTTACTACATCATATCAGCTACTAATTACTCATGTAACATGTATTTGTCATGAGCATAGTATAAATGATATGACCTGTATATTATGTATATTTTTCACTATTCACATTGAAGAGATGTGGGTTTTTTTGTGTGACTGCACTTATTCATGACCATGAAAATGTGATTGTTGTGAGTGGTTTTATTTTGAAAAACAAAACAAAATAAATTAAAACAATAAACAAATAGGTTGTATTATGTTTACCACTTTATCCCCATGCCTTACTTACAAAGATGTATACTACGGTATTCTTAAAAAGACATGGTAATAAGCACAGGAAAGTAGCCTAAAGTTCAATACAAGGTCTGCTAGAGGATTTTAACCCTAAAGAAAGCCTATGGCGTGTTTCCATTGGGGTCTTTTGTACTTAGTATAGTCAGATGTAAGTTTAGGAAAAAGTCAACATGGATTTCATAGATGTCTCCATAGTTTTAAAATCGTACACTACTAGTCGATATATAGATAGATAGATAGATCGGTATAGAAACTATCCTAATAGGTATTAGTACCATATTCCCCATGCACAAAAATCATGATGACATATAAGAGACAGACAGATATACAGTGTATATCTGTCTGTCTCTTATATGTCATCATGATTTTTGTGACGTTTGGTATAGTAGTGTGTATATTATACACACTACTATACCAAACGTCACAATCAGTTTACAGGTTATGGTATGGAGAGTGAAAAATATGTACAAGAGAAGAAGGACAAAAGCAGTTATACAATGTTTAATAAGTTTGAACTTCTGTGTGTCTGTGTGTGTGTGTGTGTGTGTGTGTGTGTGTGTGTGTGTGTGTGTGTGTGTGTGTGTGTGTGTGTGGGGGGGGGGGGGGGGGGGGGGGGGGGGGAGAGAGAGAGGGGGGGGGGGGGGGGGGGAGAGAGAGAGGAGGGTGGGGGGCTGCAGCTTTTTAGGCAACGCCCAGTGCCTGTCTTCCTATACGTCCTCAGAACACACATAAATAGGCATGGCTTCAGCTACAGGAGTTACTTCTCAGTATACCCACAGCAATCAACAGTAATACGATGTCAGGCCGAGGCAAAGGAGGAAAAGGTCTTGGGAAGGGAGGCGCTAAGCGCCATCGTAAAGTGCTGCGTGATAACATCCAGGGTATCACAAAGCCCGCTATTCGCCGTCTGGCTCGCCGTGGCGGTGTGAAGCGTATCTCGGGTCTGATCTACGAGGAGACCCGTGGCGTCCTCAAGGTTTTCCTGGAGAACGTGATTCGTGACGCCGTCACCTACACCGAGCACGCCAAGAGAAAGACCGTGACCGCCATGGATGTTGTCTATGCTCTCAAGAGACAAGGACGCACTCTGTACGGCTTCGGCGGATAAATGACTGACTGACCTCTACCAACAACCCAAAGGCTCTTTTAAGAGCCACCCACACTATCCGTACAGAGTTGATTCTACCGTAGACATACTCATTTGAACAAATGAGTAGCCGTTTACCTAGTTGAATGATCATATTGTAATATCGATACAATTTCAGTACAGGCATACTCTCGATCAGCTCATAATTCCGACCGAGGGGGTAATTTTAATAGGGGCTGCCACTCGCATAAATGGCATGTCTCCTATACTCTTAAGCAGCCAAGATAACCTGTCTGTTCATGTATGCTACCCACAGAGTCGCCAGTGGGGGGCAGGGTTGGATCAAGGAAAGGTAGATTGTTGTGGCCGTGATGCTACATACATGCCATTTATTGATTTATAACAGATCAAACTATCAAGACAGTCAAAGTTGAGGGTGTACAACTCACTGTGCAAATTGAACATGTGAAAATCTTCCAGCAAGCTACACAATAAATTGCAGACGGATAAGTAGGTTAATATAACACGAATGTAATTGTTAAAAGACGCCTTATAAATCCAAGATTGAGAAACCAATGTCCAACCAATGTGTTTTCTGTATCGTCTAGTCTAGAGAGTGACTTTATTTGTATGCTACTATATATATATATATATTTTAGATTTACAGTTGCATGCAGATTAAATTGTCACACCCACTTGCCAGTACCATGTCATAATCCCTGAGTCATTTCATTGATAAACTGAGTTCCCATACCGGGAGTCGAACCCGGGCCGCCTGGGTGAGAACCATGCACTTAATTTCACAAATGTACACAGGGCTCCAAGTTTGAAATCAGAGACCCTCTCATTCCAGATATAATGAACACATGATCAAATGAAATGTTTGATTGCTTTGTGTGGTACAACTGGTCAGGGACATGGGTCATAGAAGTATCATCTCGGATTGATTAGTAGCAATAGTCTGCAGTTAGTGGACTGACTCGAGATTATACTGTATAAATGATGCATCAATAGAAAGTGTGTTACAGCTAGATTGAAATAGGAGCGTGGAATAGAACTATTCATTCCAATTAAAATATAGATTTACCCTAAATGTTTATTATACTTTATCACTGGTCTATTTTAGCGGGACAAATGGATGATGCAAGCGGGAAAACATTATGCAGAAACAAAGACAGTGTAAGACACCTCCCTCTGTGGGTCACATAAGCAGTGGCACCAATCATGTGCTGGGAGTCGCACACTTCATTTGCATTGGCCTGGTATAAATACTGGTGCGACCCCGCATAATGTACTCTTCTCCGCTGAAACGCTTTGAGAACTAAATATGCCTGAACCCGCCGCCAAGCCAGCGCCCAAGAAGGGCTCCAAGAAAGCCGTCACCAAGACCGCTGCCAAGGGCGGCAAGAAACGCAGAAAGTCCAGGAAGGAGAGTTATGCCATCTACATCTACAAGGTCATGAAGCAGGTTCACCCTGACACCGGTATCTCCTCTAAGGCCATGGGCATCATGAACTCCTTTGTCAACGACATCTTTGAGCGCATTGCTGGTGAAGCCTCTAAACTGGCCAACTACAACAAGCGCCGCACCATCTCATCCAGGGAGATTCAGACCGCCGTCCGCCTGCTGCTCCCCGGTGAGCTAGCCAAGCACGCCGTGTCTGAGGGCACCAAGGCTGTCACCAAGTACACCAGCGCCAAGTAAATTACATGTTCTGCTCTACACGCAAAGGTCCTTTTAAGGGCCACTCATATTATCAAGGAGGAGTATATTCATATGATACATTTAATAGTGATTTCAAGTATTAGAACTATTTGGTTCTAAAACTACTGTCAAAATATGTTTTCTTTTTGTAAAACTTAAAATTCAGTTTATTCCTTTTTGGAACTCTGCCCAGACTTTTGGGGATTGTTTATCATGAATGTATTTTGTATGTCTGGCTTGGTCTCTGTAATGTTTATTTAGGAGTGTTAGTTAGTTAGTGTTGTATTCATTGTTCCTGGCCAGTTAAAACTCATTTATTTATTAAGAAATAAACTTTTCAATACATGGTAATAGATATTTCAATACAAAAATATAGTGGGGGGGGTTTTCCCCCCTCTTTTTTTCACATTGTCAATATGTGCCATGGCTTAAGTTTTTTCTCGCTGGAGTCAATTGTTCTTTGCCTTTTTAGTTCAGTTTTGATCTGTTTCAAGACCACATCTCCAGAGGTAACCGTCTTCCACGCCGACATGACGCCACTCCGACTAGTGGCTTCCGCGTGCGGTTAGGGTTAGGGTGAGGTTTAGGTATAAGGTTCGTTAACGTCGGAAAGGCGACATGTCGGAAAGCCGCCAACCATCTCCAGAGATGGATTCCTGATGTAACACTATGGCACATCGCGTTTTCCATAGCTGGTTGACTACAGTGCACACCACATTCCAATGGAAATCTTGATCCATGACAGACACATTTTCATCAAATACTCCATACATAACAGCATTATAAGTGACATTTACATTAAAACTAATTTGTGCCAATTTTGAATGTATTTCAATGGACAGGTAATGGTCTTCAATAGCACAACATTTGACTATGAAAGAAATAAAGATGACAAAATACAGCTAATGATTGTCAGGTGTTGGACAATTAACATGTGATCGCATCTTTAATTCATTCTGATACATCATGTATCAGAATGAATTAAAGATGCAATCTCAGAGTGATGCACAGCCAGTCAGCCACATAGTATAGTAGACAAAATAAAAATACTAACCAAATAAGGCTTTACCTTTAAGGCTACTATTCATTTACAACATTAAGTTACCTTACAATACACTGAATATAGACACGCTTGTAAAAGTCTCCTAGTAACAGAGAGGTAAATAAAGAATATACTGCCTCCAAAGCTATCCCTGATACCTAAATAGATTAATGTAGCCTAAAATAAGCTTAATAATCAGTGGTGGAAAAAGTACAATTTTTTTTGTTTTTTTTTAAGTACTCAAATGTTTTACTTAAGTAAAAAGTATCAATGCTGCAATGTGGTACTCTGTTACAAGTACATGTCCGGAATTCCAAATGTACTTGAGTAAAAGTACAAAATTATTGGTATCAAAATGTACTTAAAGCACCAAAAGTAAAAGTACTAACATTTTTGAAAATAGCAGATCTACAAGCTCACGTTCTGAGCTTGTAGATAGGCTAATTCTAAATAGCCTAGGTATAAAATTGGGCTAAAGTGGTAAATGAATGTTTTATAATGTAATGTATATCTGCAAAGTAACTAGTAACTAAAGTTTTCAAATAATTGTAGTGTAGTGGAGTAAAAGTACAATATTTGCCTCCGAGATGTAGTTGAGTAGAAGTAAAAGTACTGATAATTGGAAATACTCCAGTAAAGTAAAAGTACCTCAACTGGTTAATTAATAATGTACCCTTATAAATGTAGTGGAGTAAAATCTACTCAAGTAAAGTACAATTCAATTATTTTTAAGTGCAGGTCTCAAAACAAAATAACTTCAGTACAGTACTCTAGTAAATACACTTTGTAACTTATAAATGACTTTGTCATCTGTTTTACAGTTTTTACTGTTTTGAAATGTGTCCTTCCTTCCTTAAATGTTGAATTTAGATGTCCTTAAAAGCCTGCTGTGGCCCAGTAGCCACTCAAAAGCTGTCTGCAGACATTTGACCACAGGTGCTAATTGCTGTTGTCCGAGCAATCATATACCTGACCGCACCTGCATTGCATATGGTAATAGTACAAATTACAATAGAAATGATCTTGACCCTTGGCTACCTAACCGCCTATAAATGCTGTGAGCTCAGTGACTCTTTTTCACTTTACTCCAGCAAGTTAACTCTGCTGTAGTGTGTTGGTTGCTTGCGCTAGTCAACATGAGTGATAGATTATCAAACAGAAAGAGGAGTGCTGCCTGGCTGCATTTTAAAGACGACGGAAAGAAAGATCATGCAACATGCTTACTATGCGTGAAAAACATTTCAATGAGTCCACCACAAACCTTTCCAGGCATCTAAGACTCAAGCATATAGGTGCGATTCACCTGGCAGAAGCAAGAAGGCTAGAGCACATGGAGGAGACCAGTGCGAGTGCCCCTCAGCCTGCAGCCAGCATCACCCATGGTCCAAGTCCTGCTGCTGCTGCTCCACCTGCTACAACGGTGAGACAGAGAGGAGCTCAATCAACCCTCACAAACTTTGTGGCAAGGCCGCTAGATGCACTGGCGCAAAAGAAAATTGACGATTTGGTGGCAGAACTCATCGCAACTGCTTTCGGACCATATTCAATTGTTGAGGAAAGATGTTGGAGTGTTTTGAGATGAAAGAGAATAACCTTTGCGGGTTGCAAAGGAGTGGAACATTATAGAGCTGCTATTTTTAAATAGCCAATAACCCACTGTTGAATATAAGCTGTATCTGCACCTTTCACTTGCGACACAGAGGACGGTGTCTGCTTCCAACGAGAGTCTCCCCCCCACCCATTGTCAGTGGTGTATCCAGCCATAACACACAGAACACAGTATATGTATATGCAGAAGTGAAAGCCCTGCATTCATATGGTTTACTTGAGTAAAGTATGCATATTCACACTTACATACACACCAATGCATAGCATACATCCACATGTATCCATATACAGGCCACAACCAAAAATAGTGTTGTCTCTCAAATCAATTAATACATTGGAGAGCAAAAATGCAACATGTGGTCAAGATTATGTATATTATCTGTTAAAGCTCATAGACGTCACATAACTCATAACGTTATGTCTGCTCAAAGAAATGGTGTGCTTTATATATCTGTTAAGTATATAGCATTTACTTAAAAGTTTGTCTTTAGTTTTGTCTCTGCTTTGTGTCCACTGCAAGTCCTTGCATGCATAACTGGGGTGGTCTATACATCTTCTTTGGTTTTGATGTGCTTCATTAGTTTACAGCCACCAACACCCATAAACACATTCCACTCTTACACTGGTCAAGGTGTGGCCCCGCCAGGTAAACAGCAAAGGCAATGAAATTGCTGCCTTTTGCGCAAGAGTAAGTTATGTGACAGTTGACCTGGCAGAGCGACCAACATGTGTCGCATTGTAAATCGTCATAGCTACTGGCACAAAGGATATGCCAAGTCTCATACAGTTCCACCCCAGGTCGGTGAATCTGTTGTTACTTGTTTCCTCTTCTGCTCAGATGTCCCACTATATCCAGGTCGAGGGGGTGCCTCGACCTTTTTGTTATAGAGTGCTGATTTCAGACCCGGAAGTAGTAGTTCCTCAGACTTTTAAGGCAGAATTAATTCCATTTTCGCCAGAAACAGGCTGTATCAAATATGAATGAATATCATAAACGATGCAGAGCCACCCCCCTGACAAAAGGGGTGTGTTTATGTTTGGAACACAGTTCTTATATGACGTGATCTAAGATTCCCAAATGGGGATTTCAACACAAAAAATAAAGCCACGAACCCGTGAAACAGCGCCCTCTAGTGGCAGTGAGGTCAGACTTCGGTGCTCTATTGCTTAAGCATCTTGTAACATTGTACATATGTTATATTGTTTTTAATTGCTCGATTTTCATGCTTGTACACTTGGAAATATCCTACCAATTTCATATGGCACATCGTCGATGTAAGCCTTTAGAAAAAAAAAATCACACGTATTATTTATCATTTTTATAGCTAAACACTTCAAGTCAAAGTCACAATAGAATGATAAATCCCTGTGATCTTGGTGTACGCCCGAATTTTGGTCTGCCCCATTTTGATAAATGAGGGCCTTTATTCTGATTGTAATAATTGCTATAGAGCGTTTGTTCTGTAACAGGAGTCCCCCGATCTCTCTAGTGTTCCAGTTCCAATTTTGTCTGCTCATTTATTTGTGTCATCACTTCCAATTTCACTAGTTTAATCTGTATCCCGACTGAGTTTAGTACAGCAGTTTAATGGCAGATTTGAAAAGAACACGCACAGGCACACACACACACACACACACACACACACACACACACACACACACACACACACACACACACACACACGCACACCCCCCTCGCACGCACGCACGCAGGCAGGCAGGCAGGCAGGCACACACGCACGCACACACACACACACACACACACACACACACACACACACACACACACACACACACACTGTATTAGCGGCACTGAGACACCGTGTTTCTCTGATTGGTCAGTAGTCAGGGTCCTCCTTTGGGAGGGAACAGTACATCACTGGTACCGATTGGAGGGGAGCATTTACTCTCAACCCGCCCACTTGAACAACTTTCTATAAATAGCCCTGTGTTCCATTCTTTCAGCACAAGGAAGAAGCAGGACGAAGAAGCAGGACGAAGAAGCAGGACGAAGAAGCAGGACGAAGAAGCAGGACGAAGAAGCAGGACGAAGAAGCAGGACGAAAGAAGAATGCAAGAAGAAGTTGTGGCAATGCGGCATTAGGTCTGTAACGGAACCCTGCTTGCTTGAATCCCAAGGCGCTCATGTCACCAGTCGGCTAAACAAACAGGTTCAATAGCGAGCAGTAACGCACCACTGTGGCAAGAAGGAGTGCTGTCGACAACGCAGTAGTAGGTCTATAATGGTGGAATGGTGTCTAGCTACACCGCTGCCGCCAAAGTAGCCTTGTCGAGAGGCGAACCCGGTACCCTTGAGTCCCAAGGCGCGTATGTTACCAGTCGGCTAAACAGCTAGGCTCAACAGCGAGTAGTAACGCAGCACTGTGGCAAGAAGAAGTGCTGTCAACAATGCAGCATTAGGTCTGTAACGCCAAGGATTGCAGTCTAGCTACACCGTTGCCGCCAAAGTAGCCTCGTCGAGAGTCGAACCCGGGAATCCCAAGGCGCATACGTTACCATTCGGCTAAACAGCCTGGCTCAATAGCGAGCAGTAACGCAGCACTCTATAGCTGCAGAATCTTTAAAAGTAAAGCGCAACCATGGCTGGAAATGGAAGAGGCTATACTGGAAACAAAATTAAGAAGTTATTTATGAAAAGAAAGACCAGGGAAAAGGCTAAGACCCGTTCCTCTCGTGCCCTGGCCCAGTTCCCAGAGGGTAGTGACCACCGTCTTATGCAACTGTGTGCACAGTGTGATCATGGAGCTGGAAGCCCAATGGCGACTGTTCTCCAGTATCTGGCCATGGTTGGTCTCCAGTATTTGACCTCTGGGATCCTTAATTGGGTTCAGTTGAAGTATATTATTTTTAGAGAAGCGTTGTTTTTGTGGATTTCTGGTTTTAACAGCAAGAGTAAGTCTTTTCTGCCTCAATAAAGCAATTTAAACTCTTCTGGCTGTCAGTCTCATTTATTTGTTTGTTGTATAAAGTGATTTGGTCTTGCAAAGTGTATTATTGTTTGTACTGTTTGTACTGTGTGTGTGTGTGTGTGTGTGTGTGTGTGTGTGTGTGTGTGTGTGTGTGTGTGTGTGTGTGTGTGTGTGTGTGTGTGTGTGTGTGTGTGTGTGTGTGTGTGTGTGTGTGTGTGTGTGTAGTACACACCAGCTCCAAGTAAACTGCATAGTTTGCTATGAAAACACAAAGGTCCTTTTAAGGACCACCCATATTTTCAAGACAAGAGTTGATTCACACATTTAGTTGTCAATAATAACTCCTTTACTCGCTATGTTGTCAAAAAGCTGTACCTGTTAAAACTAACCTGTAAATCATTGGGCCAAACACCGAAGGAATGACGTCAGCATCCCCATAATGTGAGTTTTATGAATATTCAATGGTTAAACAGACTTGTCTTGGACAGGCTATTCCAGATATGACATACTGCATGATCTAATATCATTAGATATATAATTTTTTCTCTCTGCTTGCTGACGAAGGCGGTCGCATTTTTCTTTCCTCCTGATCCTTATCTCTCCACTCCTCCACCTCGCTTCTCTACACTGTACCCACGAACAATCCCGGGTGAAAAACATGGAAATTCTTAACTGGTCGTTAAACGCCATAGACCAAATTTTCTCAACACGAAAAACTGGACCTGAGGACTGGCCCGGATACATGGGCGATTCCCACTACAAGGGGAGAGTTCTGTGTTTGGAAGTTTTGACTATTGAGGACATTGAAGATGTTTATAATTTCGCTCTTATGATAACAGGTTTTTTGGTAATTGGAGCGGGCAATGGCGTTGGAACAACAGATGTTCAGGAGGCGGCGAAACACAACTTTACTCCGCCCACTCACCAATCTACCTGGCGCTATTTATACCCTGTCAGAACTACCCAGAAGCCCCTTATTCGCTTTCGTACATCCGTACTCAAGCTCATAACGTTTCAGCATGAGCAGACTAGAGCAGCACCTCCGTATCCTGCTTCTCCAAACACCTCAACTTTCACGCCGGTCTACCATCATCCCACCATCCAGTCAAACGGCGACATCATTCAGGTCGGTCCCACGCATCCACCCGACTCCTTGGGAACGGGAGCGGGGCCGAACCGCAAGGAGGCCACCACCAACCACCGAGCAGCTTCGGCGTCCCCGACGGCCAGCAACGCCACCGTCCCCGAAACGCTCGCCTCGCAGCTCCCCCGGCCCGTGCCACCATGGCTCCTCCAGCTGTTAGCTAGTAGCTAGTAGCTACTAGCTACAGCCACAACGCTAACTACAACAGCCGGCACTACAACAACACCGGGGCCTTTCGTCGCGCCAGTCGCGGTCCGATGACGTCACGTGCCCGAAGCTACCGCGGCGACTCCGGATGACGTCACCCGCCGCTCCGGGGCTGGCCGGGCAGCGCCTGCCTAGCCTCCACCAGCCTGCATATATTCTTTTCCAACTACTACTCCTCCAATACTTTTCCAATCTTTAACCCTGTGCCTGCCACCCACCCCCAATGTCTGTCTTGTCTACGTCATCATCCCTCGTACTGCAGGCTGCACTTTCATCCCCCCCCCCACCCCACCCATCCCTACATCCACCTCAGTTTCCTTCCATTTCTCCTACCACCCAAAACCCTAGCACTGGCGTGGCCACACCTGGCACCAGCGCACCCCCCCCCCCCCCCCCCCCCCGCTTCACTTTCGAGCATGCCACCCAATCAAACCCCGTTGCCATAACCAGCGGTGGCATCGCCTCACTCTCCCCCCCTGTCCTTTCCTGTCCTCCCCTCAATAACCCCTACCCCCCCATCCACCCCCCCCCCTTTTTTCTGCTGCTCCCTCCATTCATGAGCTATGCTAGCTTCATGCTCCCTTGCTAGCTTCTTACTATACATACTACCAACTTTGCTCACGTGGCTACAGCCGCTACTGCTATTATTGCAATGTTCCTACCGAACTAACATTGTTTCCTTCCTAAAACACTGCCGCTCGCTCCATTCATGTCATACCCGACATACTATCAATATCGCTCCCGTGGTTAGCTGCCACTGCTATCCCTACAATGTCTTCAACTAAACTAACTTTGTTTCCTCCACAGATATGGCTGCTTGGCGCTACTAACATGTTTCCTCCACACAGATTTGGCTACGTGGCGCTACTAACACGTTTCCTCCACACAGATATGGCTGCGTGGCGCTACTAACTTTGATTCCTCCAGTCCACAGACATTGCTGCGTGGCGCTACTAACTTTGCTTCTTCCAGTCCACAGACATTGCTGCCCGGTGCTAATAACACTTTAGCTACGAACATCGTTAGCGTTTTCCACAGCGCTCCCTTGACTACAGCGCGCTCCACAGTGCGCTCGCCCCTAGCTCTCTTCCCACAGCTCTCTTGCAGCACGCCCGCGCCCACAGCGTTTCCCTCCCCTCCATCCTCTCCTTCCCTTCTCTCCCCATCTTCACGCTGCCCTCTCCCCCAATCCCCTCGCCCTTCACCCTCCATCTCATCTCCCTCCATTCTTTCACCCTCCCCATTCTAGCCCTGCCACACGGCAACGACGGCTACCCCTGCATTTTGCCAGTATCATAGTCACTATCACGTCAGTATCACGTCAGTACCATAGTCTAATCACGTCATTTTGCCAGCATTATGTCGGTATTATGGTCAGTTCCACGTAAGTATCATGTCAGTATCATGCCAGCATTATGTCTGTTTCATGGTCGGTATCCTGCCAGTTCATGTCAGCATCATGTCAATATCTTCGTCAGATCACGCCAGCATTATGCCTGTTTCATTCCATTCCAATATGTTCCCGCCCCAGAGGTTCCAACTCTCCTCCTTTTCTAGCCCTGCCACACGGCAAAGACGGCTACCTCTGTTCCACTCCAACAGGCTCCTGCCTCTGAGTTATCAACTCTCTCCCACCCTAGCCCTGCCACACAGCAACAACGGCTACTTTCTTTCCACTCCATTCCCACTCATTCCGAATTTCTTCCCCAGTCTAGACTAGTTTTGTTGTGTTTTTATGGGGCCCGTCAAAACAGAGCAGGCTAATCCCTCAGTCTAGTAGTTGCTCTCGTCGTCTCTTTTGGGGGGTATCGGTCCAGAGTGCCGTGCTGACTACGCCGTCGGCCGTCCGCGTGTACCGTGCTGACTACGCTAACGACCTCCTCCCCAAAGACTCCAGGGTCGGCGACCCTCCCCGGAACCCTCTTCCCCTCCCTCAATTACATTCTGTTCATTCATTCTGTTCATTCAATAAAATGTTAAACTTTCCATAAAGGTGTGTTTCTTCGCCTAGTGAAATGGCGTTGGAACAACAGATGTTCAGGAGGCGGCGAAACACAACTTTACTCCGCCCACTCACCAATCTACCTGGCGCTATTTATACCCTGTCAGAACTACCCAGAAGCCCCTTATTCGCTTTCGTACATCCGTACTCAAGCTCATAACGTTTCAGCATCCCTCCACCACCCCTGTTCACCTCCACAGGTTGTGCTTTCCACCACTCCCTTCTCCTTCTATGTCCCTCCCCGTCTCTCTCCCTCCTTCTCTCTCTCTCTCTCTCTCTCTCTCTCCCACTTCTCAGGTTCCTGCTGGGGGTATCGGTCCAGAGTGCCGTGCTGACTACGCCGTCGGCCGTCCACGTGTACCGTGCTGACTACGCTAACGACCTCCTCCCCAAAGACTCCAGGGTCGGCGACCCTCCCCGGAACCCTCTTCCCCTCCCTCAATTACATTCTGTTCATTCATTCTGTTCATTCAATAAAATGTTAAACTTTCCATAAAGGTGTGTTTCTTCGCCTAGTGAATTGCACTTGTGTATCGGAAAATTGGCAAGACAGCTGCCCTGGATGGAGCCCCCAGGCTGCCTGTAATGAATGATAATGGAGATTGGCAGAGCGCTGACAACTCAGACGGGTGTGACCACTGAACTGAAACGTGACACGAATAACATCAATGAGAGGGCCCTCAAGCTGGACACCAAACTGGACAACATCACCGAACTGAGGCGCGACATGGATAACATCAACGAGAGAGTCCACAAGCTAGACATCAAGCTGGACACCATCCTGGCATCGATCTTGGAGAGAGAGTCCAAGCTAGACACCAAGCTGGCATCGCAACACATGTTGGACAACATCAAGACATCGATCTCGGACCTGAAACGTGTTGTGGACGACATCTCAGCCATCGGCCGCACAATGGAGATCATCGCTGAGAGAGTTACTGCTCTGCGGGGCGATATGAACATGATTAGAACCAGGCTGGATGAGCCAGGATGGGAGTAGATAAATTGTTTGCTTCGGGATGAATATGGATTATTTGGATCGATTTGGACCCTCCACCCCGGTTCTTCCTCCGGTGGCTACAATGTGGAGAAGACCCCCCCCCCCCCCCCCCCCCCATGGACACCTGTTGTTATGACTCTGGGTCGGAACCCAATCAAGGACGTCTCCCACAGCCTCACAACTCACTGTGTTATCGCTTTGACACCAGCGCACGAGATAACTAGACTGGGTGAAACACCAAGGACAAACTTCAGGCCTACTCTCCACACACGAACACATGGTTCTCATGAATTTAACATAACCCGCACACACACACACGCCCTCGCTTCTTCGCAACCCCCCTGCTCCTCCCCCCCTGGGCCCCTTTTTTCCGCTCCCCTCACGCACTGCCCCCCCTTAGAGGCAGGGCGTGAGTGTAGTGCTTTTTTGCCCATCCCAAAGATATTTGGAAATCCACATGAAATATCCACAAGTCTAGGTTTTAACTAACTGGACGTTAATGTAAATAGTCTTTAGAGAAAGAACAAAATCAGTTAATCGTAAATGACTAGTAGTATGCATGATAAGTAGAGACCACAGGCTGAAGTTTGCGTAATGAACTAGTTATAATGCATTGAGCATTTTATGACATGCCAATGTGTCCGTCAAGACAAACCATTTTCTCAGCTGCATAATACTTGCAATAATGCACTTTCATTAAAGAAGTAAACTCTGTATGGAAAGTGTGGGTGGCTATATTACAGTATGCCTACTTTAAGTCCAAGGCAGACTAATGTGTTCAGCTGTCCACAATCAACACTTATTTGCAGCAACACAGTTAATTGTCTTGTTTGAAGGTTGATATTTATGTTCGATCACAATATGTTGTGAATTGGTTGAGTGTTAATTATTTATTTACTAAGATTACTTTAACATGTACAAATATCTATCTATTCTTCCCTCTTCTTATACAACCGGAACATATATCCTTGTGTGATGTTTTAGTAATATTATTTATTTAAAAAAAAAACTATATATGTATTGGCCTTTTCAATTATATAAAACATAACAGTATGACTGTTGTGTTAAAATGCCTATAAATAATCAAACAAAAACAGAGCAAATAGACATCACATAGATATACATACACATACATAGTAACAATATATAAAAACAGCAAAAAAAACAACAACAAATATAACATTACAAAAACAGCAAAAAATGCCCCATGTCATACAACAAATTTGGCATTACAGCAGCTCCACTCCTACTGTGTGCAGCCTACACTAACAGAAGTTTCAGTTTGAAAGAAGTCCCCTCCAATCAGTACTGGTGACGTGTGGGGGGGGGGGGGGGGGGGGGAGTACCCGAATCCGCCAAAAAAAAAAATCGCGCACGGGGAGGGGGCACCTAGCCTGTGCGGACCCTAGCCTTATTCAAAAACGTATTTGTGGGCCTTCAAGATGTGTTGTTGAGTACCCCTGCCATAATGGCATGCTCTACTACTGGGGGCTATTTGATCAGTGACAGGGGTCTTCGCTCCCTCTCCAGCCCTTGTAAACTAAAACGAATGATTGATAAAAAGGAATGTAGAGCTGAGCTGTAAATACCTTATTTTCCCTGGTTCTGGTAAATACAATCTTAATGAGGGCCACGTTTTCAAATATACAAATACGGAAAGTCACCAGGACCATGGATGTGTTTTAAATTAGTTATGATGGGGATATCTGCATAAGGAAACACCGACGGGTACATGCTAACGGTCATTGCATGATACAATCCCAACTACCATTGTTCCCGGTCACCCGTCTAAATAACAGGCATATTACAATGACGAGTTGGATATTTTGTCTGCAATAGTATAACACTGCATTCACACCATTTGAAAAAAAAGAAAACAAAGAGTACGTTCGGCTATTAACTGCATGTAAGCCTGTACCATTATAGTGTGTTTTCACCACGACGTCATCAAACCGGAAGTTGTCCAAGTCCGCCATTGTGGCGGCATTCGCAATGTAAACAAAGCAACAGTCTACGGAGCGAGCGTGCATTATTATCCTTATCCTTATAATCCTCTACGAAAATGGTTAATTATTGCCGTGTTTTTGGTTGTACTAATCGGTCGGACCGTGAAAAGCATCTGGAGTATTACAGATTACCAAAAGTGATTATAAATCAGGGAGATGCTTGCCAAAACTTGTCAGAAGAAAGGAGACGTGTGTGGCTGGCCAAACTGAACCAGAACTTCAAGGGCAAGAATCTTGACAACATTCGAGTTTGTTCTGCACATTTCTTGTCAGGTAGGTGAAATATAATAATAATAAAATAAGAATATACTGTATATCTGGCGTTATTGCTTAATATCTGTTCATGATCTAATTTCATAGCCTAGTAAGCCTACTACACTGCCTTACAAAGCCAAAATGCAACAGTGGTGGAAAAAGTACTCAAATGTTTTACTTAAGTAAAAGTATCAATACTGCAATGCAGAAGTACTCTGTTACAAGTAAAAGTCCAGAATTAAAAATGTACTTGAGTAAAAGTACAAAAGTATTGGTATCAAAATGTACTTAAAGTACCAAAAGTACAACATTTTTTGGGAAAATAGCAGATCTACAAGCTGTGAGCTTGTAGATTGGCTATTTTCAAATAGCCTAGGTATAAAATAGGGCTGAAGTGCACTTTGGCTTGGTGGGGCAGTACAGTGTCAACACATTTAATAAAATTTAGATTTAACAAATTGCTATATTTCTCATCACATGCAGGTAAAAGAGCAGACCTGTACAAGAAAGATGACCCAGATTGGGTCCCATCAGTTGGTATGACAAGACAGCGAGAACCTTCTCTACAGCCACCTAAAGAAACCGGGACATCACGCTACCAACGTTGTGTGAATAGAACCCAGAGAAGTCTCCAGGTGGTGGTGGCTGCTGATCATGATCATGATGATGATGATGATGATGATGATGCTACCACAAGTGATAATGTCAACGATAATGTGTGCAGTATAGGGACTCAGACTGAAATGACTGGTAATTTGATTGATTCGATGAACAGTGAACTTCAAAATTTGAGAACAGAAAACATTCAGTTGCGTTCTGATGTGGAACATTTGTCCTCTTACTATGACCAAAGTGCATTTGTGGATAAAGATGAAAAGGTTTTATTTTTCACTGGTCTACCTACATGGCAGCTTTTATTAGTACTCTATACATACCTGTGTCCCCACCTCCCTGTGAAGAAGTCACTTAATAAATTCAAGCAGTTGATGCTGACATTAATGCGACTAAGGCTTAATGTTTCTACAACTTTTCTTTCTTATCTTTTCAATGTGTCATTATCCACTGCTTCTAGGGTATTCATTGATGTCACTGATGTCATGTTTATTCGCATGAAACCTCTTATTATATGGCCAGAAAGAGAAGATTTGCAAAAAACCATGCCAATGCAATTCAGAAAACATTTTGGGAAAAAATGTGTGGTTATTATTGACTGCTTTGAGGTTTTTATTGATCGTCCATCTAACCTTATAGCCAGAGCACAAACATGGTCTTCCTACAAGCACCATAACACAGTAAAGTTTTTGATTGGTATTACACCACAGGGCACAGTCTCTTACATATGAAATGCATGGGGAGGAAGAGTAAGTGATAAATACATAACTGAAAACTGTGGCTTTTTGGACAAGATTGTTCCTGGTGATTTAGTTCTTGCTGACCGTGGCTTTAATATTCATGCCACATTAGGTTGCAGGATGGCTCATTTAAAAATTCCAGCCTTCACTCGTGGGAAGTCACAGTTAGCTCCTGTTGACTTGGAGACAACAAGGAAAATAGCTCATGTTAGGATTCATGTTGAGCGTGTGATCGGTAGCGTGCGGCAGAAATATTGTATTTTGGGGGGGATATTGCCAATTGATTTCTTAATGTGCAAGGATGATGATGGTTATTGTACCATAGACAAGATTGCACTTGTCTGTTGTGCTCTGGTGAACCTTTGCCCAACAATTGTTGATTTTGACTAAATATTTGTCAATAAAGACATCAAGGCTATTTTTTATAGCCTAACAATGATTTTGTTAATTTACAGTTTGTTTTGTGTGGTACAATCAATACACAGTATATCATTATGGGAAAATGTTATTACATTATCAGAACGCTTGAATAACTGTAGACACAGTTTTGTATGCAACGTGAGTTTGACAGCTTTATTTGTCCGAACTTTTTCTTGTCTGCTCAGTTTACCAACTGCTCAGAAAGTGCTTAGAATTATGTTTCCATTGGTCAGTAAGAGCAAACATTCTGACTGTCCACATCTCTTTTGAGTGGACTAAAATATCAAATGAGTAGATGAATTTTACATGACATTCAAGCATTTGTCAAACAATGAAATTAAGTTTCCAGCTTACAATACTGGTATTTACATTCCAAAATGGTACTCAAATTTTAAATAAAATATCAAACCAACAGCATTTTCCAAAAGGTACACATTTTGAAATAAATAAAATCACCAATATTCAAATAAAGTTCCTGAAGTGCTTAACTACACTACTGTTTCTTTTACATAACAGGTGTCTTGGCCCTTTTAGGCCGAAACTGAGGTAGCTTACGGCAGTTGGGACAATACCATTTGCCTCTTGGTGCAACCTGAATATTGACACATGAATAGTGAAACCACTGAATATGACATTTTTCATTGTCACAAAAAATCATCTTCCCAAACTCAACCTGGTCACAGGAACAATAGGTTTCTTCTTGCCCGGTGGCACTTGCAGCATTATCAGAACCATGTGAATCAGCAGAGACAGATACTCCAGGTTGTGAGGAGTCTGAGGACACATTAGCTATGGTAGATGAAAGCCTAGTGTAGAACTTGCCAACTAACTCTGGCATAATGGCTGTGTCAAAAATGTGCTTGCTTTTCTGGCATATCATGCCCCAGAACTCTTCATCAAATGAAATGGGCTCAACATGCAGATCCTTCTCTGTCCAAACAACAAAATAGGCAGAGTCCAGTTTGCACACTCCAAGTTGAGTTTGCACCTGGTAGAAATACTGATGTTTTTTATTTAGTTTTAGTTTCCCATCATTATCCTTCTCTAAGTAGGATACACGATCTACCATGTCACTTTTGACACAGAAAGGACATTTAACTTCAATTACATTGACACCACAACAATCACAAGAAACAAGGCCATCAGGGGAAGCACCCATGAATGGCACACTTGGATTTATGAAGAAACCTGTGTTGTGCACTTTCACATTTTCATGAGATTTCTTATGTGCATCTATGAAAATATCACGTGCAAATTTCTCATGAGCACATCCCCATGCAGTGGCATTTGAGGTAAATTTGTATGACTCAGGATAGCATACACTTTTGATGAGGCTCTGTGCTGGTTTGTCTGGATCAGTGCAGCATGCAGTTTTCATTTTAGACGCTGTAATTCGGCCAGCACGAAATCTAAACCACAGTTTAGAAGAAATCCCTTGATTAGAAGCTTGATCCCGTGTAGCTGCCTCAACTGCCTTTGCTTGCTCCTCAGATACAGAAATGTCAACATCATTGCAAATAGACAAGACATCACTATAGTCCATGTGAACTGCTTCTTCGTTTCGCAATTCAGTCAACACCAGAGGAAAGTTTTCACTCATCGGTTTGGGAACAAAACTCTCTGAATAAGGCTCAATCAGTGACAAAATAGCAGATTTTGATCCACTTGTGCTAAGAGCACTGAATAATGATGATAATTCAGCACTGGTTGGCTGTTGTGTTTTCTTAACTTTAAGAGTAGAGCAATCACTAGCACTTTGTTTCTCAAATGACTGCACATGACCAGCACAGTTGCTCTCTGTTATTTTACTTTATATGTCTTTGCTGCAGTGAAGTTTATCTTTTGACATTCCTTGTACTCCACCTTTGACAATGCAGTAGGTAACATCCAATATGCCTTTTCCTGCGTCACTGTCTTTGAGTCTCTCAGGTTTACAGTTTCTTCAATCAGAAACAACAATGCAGCAACATGTGTGCACACCTCTCCGAGGCCAGCCACACACGTACAGTGGGCTCCAAGAATCCGACCTGACTTCTCAGCAATTATCCAGGGTTGCAGGGGTGTTTCTCGGATTGATTGAGAATGGAGTACCTTAATAAAAGACAAAACAACCAAATATAAGCTTGTAAGAATAATCATAACTCATCAATTTACTTCAATACATTACACCATGTAAGCTTATCTACACCACTGTCTCTCAGTGTGGGGTCTGTAACTGATAGTGTACAAATGCAACCAAATGGACCCTTACAGGTCTGTAACTCTGAGTGTACAAATGGAACCAAATGGACTCTTACAGGTCTGTAAGTCTTGATCGTGTATACAAAATGGAACCAAATGGACCCTTACAGGTCTGTAACTCTGAGTGTACAAATGGAACCAAATGGACTCTTACAGGTCTGTAAGTCTTGATCGTGTATACAAAATGGAACCAAATGGACCCTTACAGATCCATTTGATTACATTTGTACACTATTATTTTATTATTTTAACACAGAGTGTTATTATTTTAACACAAAGTGTTAAAATAATGATTGTAATCTGTAGATAACAGTGTAGATTGGGGTCTGTGGACTTATACAAAACTGAAGATGCTTGGAATAGTACAAAAAAAAGAATCACTAGGCTATATATACCTGGGTATGAATGGATTTATATTGTACAGTTAACAGATTTTTGTTCAGTTAATTGTATGTATTTATCTTGTGGATATGCTTGTGTTTTTATTTCTCTGGGTGCCACAAGACTGCCTCAGCAAGACAACATAACTTTAATTGTATATCTTTTAAAACAGATATCAGCCTTTTGATACAAAAATATGTAGACTACATACAATATCTAAATGCAAAAGATAGGATGATCTAATAACGTTACCTTGGCTTTCACAATGCATCTGTCATTGAGGAGCTGATACTGTATCTCTCTCACCCATCCACACACCATCTGGTTGTAGGCTTCCAAACCTTTGTAGGCTTTAAGGTCTTCAGATGTGTATGGACTTGGCGAAAAAAAGAAGGTAGTTCACGATGTCTGGGTATTTAATAGAAGGCATAATATTCGGATCATCGTTGGTCCAAGACTAAGGGGCCAGCTCGTACGGATCTTGACCGCATATAAAGCCTAGTTTCTCTAAATATCGCACCTTTTCCTGCGGACCAAGTCCTTCCCTGTAAGTAGTAGGCTCTTCCACACGTTTTGCGTTGCTTTTCCGTGGTTTTGACATGGTTTAATTGGCCTAAACATTGCACATTGCACATTAATGACCGCATCCCATTCACAATACAGCGTTGTTTACATTTTGGATATCGCCAAGATGGCTGCGGCTCGGAGTACCGCCCATTTCGTGACGTCGGTGCAAGCCCTCTATATGGACACTCTTTTTTGATAATATGGGTGGACCTTAAAAGGACCTTTGCGTGTAGAACAGAACATGTAATTTACTTGGCGCTGGTGTACTTGGTGACAGCCTTGGTGCCCTCAGACACGGCGTGCTTGGCTAGTTCACCGGGGAGCAGCAGGCGGACGGCGGTCTGAATCTCCCTGGATGAGATGGTGCGGCGCTTGTTGTAGTTGGCCAGTTTAGAGGCTTCACCAGCAATGCGCTCAAAGATGTCGTTGACAAAGGAGTTCATGATGCCCATGGCCTTAGAGGAGATACCGGTGTCAGGGTGAACCTGCTTCATGACCTTGTAGATGTAGATGGCATAACTCTCCTTCCTGGACTTTCTGCGTTTCTTGCCGCCCTTGGCAGCGGTCTTGGTGACGGCTTTCTTGGAGCCCTTCTTGGGCGCTGGCTTGGCGGCGGGTTCAGGCATATTTAGTTCTCAAAGCGTTTCAGCGGAGAAGAGTACATTATGCGGGGTCGCACCAGTATTTATACCAGGCCAATGCAAATGAAGTGTGCGACTCCCAGCACATGATTGGTGCCACTGCTTATGTGACCCACAGAGGGAGGTGTCTTACACTGTCTTTGTTTCTGCATAATGTTTTCCCGCTTGCATCATCCATTTGTCCCGCTAAAATAGACCAGTGATAAAGTATAATAAACATTTAGGGTAAATCTATATTTTAATTGGAATGAATAGTTCTATTCCACGCTCCTATTTCAATCTAGCTGTAACACACTTTCTATTGATGCATCATTTATACAGTATAATCTCGAGTCAGTCCACTAACTGCAGACTATTGCTACTAATCAATCCGAGATGATACTTCTATGACCCATGTCCCTGACCAGTTGTACCACACAAAGCAATCAAACATTTCATTTGATCATGTGTTCATTATATCTGGAATGAGAGGGTCTCTGATTTCAAACTTGGAGCCCTGTGTACATTTGTGAAATTAAGTGCATGGTTCTCACCCAGGCGGCCCGGGTTCGACTCCCGGTATGGGAACTCAGTTTATCAATGAAATGACTCAGGGATTATGACATGGTACTGGCAAGTGGGTGTGACAATTTAATCTGCATGCAACTGTAAATCTAAAATATATATATATATATAGTAGCATACAAATAAAGTCACTCTCTAGACTAGACGATACAGAAAACACATTGGTTGGACATTGGTTTCTCAATCTTGGATTTATAAGGCGTCTTTTAACAATTACATTCGTGTTATATTAACCTACTTATCCGTCTGCAATTTATTGTGTAGCTTGCTGGAAGATTTTCACATGTTCAATTTGCACAGTGAGTTGTACACCCTCAACTTTGACTGTCTTGATAGTTTGATCTGTTATAAATCAATAAATGGCATGTATGTAGCATCACGGCCACAACAATCTACCTTTCCTTGATCCAACCCTGCCCCCCACTGGCGACTCTGTGGGTAGCATACATGAACAGACAGGTTATCTTGGCTGCTTAAGAGTATAGGAGACATGCCATTTATGCGAGTGGCAGCCCCTATTAAAATTACCCCCTCGGTCGGAATTATGAGCTGATCGAGAGTATGCCTGTACTGAAATTGTATCGATATTACAATATGATCATTCAACTAGGTAAACGGCTACTCATTTGTTCAAATGAGTATGTCTACGGTAGAATCAACTCTGTACGGATAGTGTGGGTGGCTCTTAAAAGAGCCTTTGGGTTGTTGGTAGAGGTCAGTCAGTCATTTATCCGCCGAAGCCGTACAGAGTGCGTCCTTGTCTCTTGAGAGCATAGACAACATCCATGGCGGTCACGGTCTTTCTCTTGGCGTGCTCGGTGTAGGTGACGGCGTCACGAATCACGTTCTCCAGGAAAACCTTGAGGACGCCACGGGTCTCCTCGTAGATCAGACCCGAGATACGCTTCACACCGCCACGGCGAGCCAGACGGCGAATAGCGGGCTTTGTGATACCCTGGATGTTATCACGCAGCACTTTACGATGGCGCTTAGCGCCTCCCTTCCCAAGACCTTTTCCTCCTTTGCCTCGGCCTGACATCGTATTACTGTTGATTGCTGTGGGTATACTGAGAAGTAACTCCTGTAGCTGAAGCCATGCCTATTTATGTGTGTTCTGAGGACGTATAGGAAGACAGGCACTGGGCGTTGCCTAAAAAGCTGCAGCCCCCCACCCTCCTCTCTCTCTCCCCCCCCCCCCCCCCTCTCTCTCTCCCCCCCCCCCCCCCCCCCCCCCCCCCCCCCACACACACACACACACACACACACACACACACACACACACACACACACACACACACACACAGACACACAGAAGTTCAAACTTATTAAACATTGTATAACTGCTTTTGTCCTTCTTCTCTTGTACATATTTTTCACTCTCCATACCATAACCTGTAAACTGATTGTGACGTTTGGTATAGTAGTGTGTATAATATACACACTACTATACCAAACGTCACAAAAATCATGATGACATATAAGAGACAGACAGATATACACTGTATATCTGTCTGTCTCTTATATGTCATCATGATTTTTGTGCATGGGGAATATGGTACTAATACCTATTAGGATAGTTTCTATACCGATCTATCTATCTATCTATATATCGACTAGTAGTGTACGATTTTAAAACTATGGAGACATCTATGAAATCCATGTTGACTTTTTCCTAAACTTACATCTGACTATACTAAGTACAAAAGACCCCAATGGAAACACGCCATAGGCTTTCTTTAGGGTTAAAATCCTCTAGCAGACCTTGTATTGAACTTTAGGCTACTTTCCTGTGCTTATTACCATGTCTTTTTAAGAATACCGTAGTATACATCTTTGTAAGTAAGGCATGGGGATAAAGTGGTAAACATAATACAACCTATTTGTTTATTGTTTTAATTTATTTTGTTTTGTTTTTCAAAATAAAACCACTCACAACAATCACATTTTCATGGTCATGAATAAGTGCAGTCACACAAAAAAACCCACATCTCTTCAATGTGAATAGTGAAAAATATACATAATATACAGGTCATATCATTTATACTATGCTCATGACAAATACATGTTACATGAGTAATTAGTAGCTGATATGATGTAGTAAAGACAGACTTCTCAGACAACAACACAAAAACAATATATCAATAGTACAATGTTTTAAAGCCTTATGCCTCTACGCAAAAGTGACGGTGGAGACAGGATCTGGCAGGAGAGCCGAGTAGACAGTCAACCCGAAAACATGTTACCAAGGGTTTCTGTATTTGGCTGCGGACCACGAGCTATTTTTGCATAGGCAAATAAAATACGGATAAAGTGGTTAAAAATGATTGTGACGCTATATAGCTTATTTTGCTGGTGACCCACGGCGATCCCCGGACCACACTGGTTTATGGCCATTAAACATGTGAGAAAGAGGAAATAAAACTCTTGTAAAACGCTGTGGTTGGCTCTTAAAAGAGCCTTTTGAGGATATGGTGGGATAGGTTTACAGTTTACTTCTTTTTGGGAGCTGCCTTCTTTGCTGCCTTGGGTTTGGCAACCTTCTTGGCTGGGGCTTTCTTGGCTGCTGCGGGCTTCTTGGCTACTTTCTTGGGACTCTTGGTTGCTTTCTTCGGGCTTTTAGCTGCTACCTTCTTGGCGGCAGGCTTCTTGGCTTTCTTGGGCGATTTCTTGGCGGCTACAGGCTTCTTTGCTGCCACCTTCTTCTTTGGCTTTTTAGCCGCGGCGGGTTTCTTGGCAACAGCGGGCTTCTTTGCTTTGACAGCTTTCTTAACAGCAGGCTTCTTCGCTTTTACTGCTACAACTTTCTTGTTCATCTTGAAAGAGCCAGATGCGCCGGTACCTTTGGTCTGAACCAGGGTGCCTTTTGCTACCAGGCTCTTGACGGCGATCTTAACGCGGGCCTTGTTCTTCTCCACATCGTAGCCGCCGGCAACAAGAGCTTTCTTGACCGCAGCCAGGGATACACCGCTCCGTTCCTTGGAGGCGGACACGGCCTTGACGACAAGCTCAGCGACGCTGGGGCCGGTCTTCTTGGGTCGGGGAGCTGCCTTCTTCTTGGCGGCCTTGGCCGGAGCCGGAGCTGGAGCTGGTGCGACTTCTGCCATGATTCTATCAGATTCGGGTAGTAGCTTGTCTCGGTACGGTACGGTAGACTAGACTGGTGGAGAACACAGTGAAGGGGCTGGACTTAAACACAACATGAGAACCATGTAGAGTCATCGCACACAGAGCCCCTCTTCTCTAGGTGGCTTAATGTGCCACTTGTGTTTTCTCCTCGACAAAAACCAACATATTATAAACGACTGTGTAGATTATGAAATATAACAAAGGGCACACCTTCTAGCACTCTTGTGCCTTTTTGCCATGAACATTATCTGAGACGCGAAGAACGCTCTCGTTTTGTATTGATAGGCTCAACATCTCACTCTTCAATAGGCAAAACACAATTCCTCCATCATTTTTCTTCTAAAATAATGTTAAACTATGTTACATTAACACTAATCCTCTTAATCCTCTTAGCAGACATCCCCGACGACAGGATAACATAAACTATATTCTTGTTTTGTTATCTGTTTAGTTATAAATAGAAGGTTTTCTGACCTTAGTAAACACACTCCAGTTGATGTCAGCGACTCCCATTGACAGCTATTGAATGGTGGAAAGCTTTGTTCATTTGTGGACGAATAACGTACTGTGAGTAATTAACATCTGATCAAACTAAAGTAAACACAATAAAGCTTATCTTATACAATCAACTGTCGCTGTTTTTACCTTGATTATCCCCATATAGGCCTGATAACCTAGCAGCAGGGGACAGAACTGTTCAGTAAATATATCACAAGTGAACTGTTGCTGTAAGTTATTTTCTTTGGTATAAAGCTACCTTATACTTTATTAACAGTTTGCTAATAGTACAGTGGGAATCATTTTTACAATGATGCTAAAAGGATAACACAAAAAGCCCTAAGGGCTTGTTTTACGATATACAAGACATCATCAACGCTATAGTAGCAATAAACGCACAACAAACAGATTTTTTTT
>NC_139950.1:6821678-6914739 GCF_963454915.1 Gymnoscopelus microlampas | reverse complement strand
GTTTCTATATTGAGAGTTCTTTCTTATTACCCCTTCGCTACTTTGCCGCAACAGCAGTTAATAATTAAATTCTAGTTCTTTGTCTCTTTCAATTACAGCGTTTAGCAGATCTACAAGCTCATAGCACGGCACTCAGTGCACTCATGCAAACAGACAAAGTACAGAGCCGATCGAATGTAAAATACACATTAGCACAAACTGGGGAACCCCCAAAATCTTATTTCAGTTAAGGCATTTAGTTTGTCGGTTGCGCAAATACTGATCTACAAGCTCACGTATTTGTGGAAGTGTATTTTCCCCCTCTATTTTTTTTTACAGTACGCTCCAGTTTATCTAAGCGTCCTCTTATCTTAACAGTGATAGTTTGGGCATTTTAGCATTACATGGGGGGTTAAGGCACCCCCCCCCCCAAAAAAAAAGATGGCATAAGAGGTATTGAGTCAGTCAAGTATCCACTGTATTGTATAATAACTGCCCCACGTAGTCCAGAATTGGACTAATAGGGATAAACTCTTCCTTAATAATATGGGTGGCCCTTAAAAGGACCTTTGTTTTTAGAGCAAACTAAGGAGTTTACTTGGCGCTGGTGTACTTGGTGACAGCCTTGGTGCCCTCAGACACGGCGTGCTTGGCCAGCTCACCGGGGAGCAGCAGGCGGACGGCGGTCTGAATCTCCCTGGATGTGATGGTGCGGCGCTTGTTGTAGTTAGCCAGTTTGGAGGCTTCACCGGCGATGCGCTCGAAGATGTCATTGACAAAGGAATTCATGATGCCCATAGCCTTGGAAGAGATACCAGTATCGGGGTGGACCTGCTTCATGACCTTGTAGATGTAGATGGCATAGCTCTCCTTCCTGGACTTTCTGCGTTTCTTGCCGCCCTTGGCAGCGGTCTTGGTGACGGCTTTCTTGGAGCCCTTCTTGGGCGCTGGCTTGGCGGCGGGTTCAGGCATGTTTAGTTTTCAAAGCGTTTCAGCGGAGAAGAGTGCATTATGCGCGGTCGCACCAGTATTTATACCACGCCAATGCAAATGAAGTGTGCGACTCCCAGCACATGATTGGTGCCACTGCTTATGTGACCCACAGAGGGAGGTGTCTTACACTGTCTTTGTTTCTGCATAGTGCCTTCCCGCCTGCATCATCCCTTTGTCCCGCTAAAATATAGACATTAGACATATTTTTTTATTGGAATTCATGTTTCTATTTCACGCTCCAATTTCAATCCAGTTGTAACACACTTTCTATCGATGTATACAGTATCATCTATTCTAGTCAGCCCACTAACTGCAGACTATTGCTACTAATCCCAGATGATACTTCTGTGATCCATGTCCCCGACCAGTTGTAGCACATAAAGCAATCAAACATTTAATTTAATCTTAATCTTGACTATATAAAGCGTATATTTAAAATAATGAAATTGGTGTTATATTACTTATCCACCTGGAATCTATTGTGCAGCTTGCTGACGATGTTCACAAGTTCAATGTGCAAAGTGAGTTGTACAGCCTCAATTTACCGTCTTGATAGTTAGATAATCTGTTATTAACAATAAGTGGCATGTTGCATCATGGGGACAACGGTCTACTTTTCCCTGATGCAACCCTGTCCCCCACTGGCAACTCTTTGAATAGCATATAAATGAAAACAGACATGTCATCTTGGCTGTTTTTAAGCATTCTAACCCTAACGGTCAGAATGTTATATGTCGGAATCAGAGCGGTCCACCACAATATGCCTGTATGGCATTTTATCAGGTCCAGGTCTCCTCGTAGATCAGACCGGAGACCGGAGCTTCACACCGCCACGGCGAGCCAGATGGCGGATAGCGGGCTTAGTGATACCCTGGATGTTATCACGAAGCACTTTGCAATGGCGATTAGCGCCTCCTTTACCAAGACCTTTTCCTCCCTTCCTTTTTAAATATACATATACTTTATTGTAATTTCACAGTTTTACAAAGTATGCATGGCCACACAACATGGCAATAAACATTTCAATACATGGCAATATACATCAATAAATATTTACAAAAATATAGTTTTGTTGTTCTTTCTTTTTTTTTCCCCCCTTTCCTCTTTTACAATGAATCAGAATCAGAATCAGGTTTATTGTCACATCACATGTTTACAAGGTAAAAAAAAAGTGGGTGAAATTCGTTTTTGTACATCATTCCCATCGCAACGTTAGTTCCATAGAAAGAAGAGTGGGGAGAGAGAAGAAGAAGAGGGGGGGGGGGGGGGCAAGTGGGAAGGAGATCGAACAAGAGAACAATAGTAGGCCAAACAAGTTATCTACATATTTACAAAGTACCTGAGATAAAGAAACAAACTAAGGTGCCTGAGCATAGCCGCAATGTATGTATACTGTGCATGATATACTTATAGACGTTAAGGTGCTTAGAGAGAAGAAAAGCGCAATAAAAAAGACAACAACAAAAAAAAGTTTGTGCATTATACATGGGATTAAGGTGCAAAAGGTCAGTGTGTGTCCACCTGAGGGTGGGACTGACCCTGGTATAATCCGCAAGTAGCTCTATGAGGGAGAGCAACAACAAAAAAAAAGTAATCTATGCCTGGTGTAGTCTACAGGTATGTCCGAGGGGGAGCTAAATCCAAGTCATTTGTCCCTGGTATAATCCACAGGTGTGTTCAGGAAGAGCCATAAAAAGTCTGCGACCAGCTGGGCAGTACTGCCTATTGTCAGGCTGCTGAAGAGGGCTCATGCCTCATTCAGCATTCTGACAGCAGCCGTTAATAGGTGCCATGTTAATAGGTGCCATGGTGTCAGTTTCTTTTTTCGTGCGTCCAAAGTTCTTTGTCTTTTAAGTTCAGTTTGGATTTGTTTAAAGACCACCTCTCCCGAGATGGCCTCCTGGTGAATTACCATGGCACTCCTGGTTTTCCACAATTTGTTGATGACAGTGCAAATAACAGTCCAGTAAAAATCCTGTTCTACGACAGACACTTTTTCCTCGAAAACCCCATACATGGCAGCAATGTAATTAATCTTAATTTTAAAACCAATTCGTGACATTTTCCCCCACACAAAGCTAGATCTCGGATAGTCTACCAGCAGGTGCTCTATAGTCTCATCTGCACCACAATTTAGTATTGGGCATTTAACGGTTCTAACAAAGCAGCTCCATTTGACTACTGCTCGTACTGCTAGTCTCCTCACAGAGACCAGCCACATGACGTCTCTCTTTTTCTCGGAGATATTTTTACTACAAATATTTTTAATACACACACGCTTTTGATTTCATTTGTAGGGGAAAATGCCACCATATAAATCATTACATATCTTATATATACATTTACTTGTCATTTCAGTCCAGTCAATATTTAAGTGTGCAGAGTTTGACAACAGATCACCATACATAACTTTAAAATAAGGCCCTGAGCTCCTTGCCAGGGCCTATGGGCATGGTCCAGCTCAGTGCCTCCCCTATCCATATAGCCCTTCGTTTAAAACCAGATGCTATGTGTTTACAGAATGACATTTTTAGTTTAAGTCCCAAATCCACAGCCCCAAGGCCTCCATATGTTTTACTCTTATATAATAGGTTTCTTTTTGTAACTTCTCTAGTGGTTCCCCATATGAAATTAACAATTGTTTTATTTATTATTTTCAGTGTCTGGTCCTTATGAGGAAAAATAGTTGCCAAAAATAGCAGTTTTGCCAAAACATATGTTTTTATAATTATTATCTTTGTTCCATAACAACATGACTTATTTTCCCATTTTTCTAATTCATCCTTTATTTCTTTATCTTTACAATCCCAGTTCTTTTCATAACTGGAATTATTACAAAACTGTACCCCCAGAACTGTCATAGTTTCTGTGTCCTTTATAATTAAATGTGGCTTTGTCTCACTCCTCCCAAACCAGACACCTTCCGTTTTGTCATGGTTTAATTTGGAACCTGAAACCTCTTCATAAAGTGCTAAGTGCTCATTTATAATAGCCAACTCTTTATTATTTTTTAATTATGATGGTGATGTCCTTGGCATAAGCCAGGACAACAACACGCTCACCACCACTAGTTTTTACACCTGTAAGCCTATTATCATTCTTGATCTTATGTAATAAAGGGTTTATAGCTCGAATGTAAAGTGCAGCGGACAAGGGGCACCCTTGTTTCACCCCCCTCTTAATTTCAAAGCTCTCTGTTAAAACACTGTTTACATTTACTTGAACTGTGGACTGGGCATTAGTCTGACTGAGGTTAGCAGATCAACTAAATCGTTTGTGCAGGAGAGATAAAACTCATTAGGCAGGCCATCAGGACCTGGGGATTTGCCCTTAATCAATTGGACCACTGCCTCCCTCACCTCTTGTCTGGTGATTTCCCCACCCGTAGAATTACGGCCAACCTCCCCAATATGAGTCGAATCAAGGAAGGCATGCAGCTTGACTTCATAAATGTTGACTTTCTGGTACATCTTTTCACACAGGTTTCTAACAGTTTCCCTTTTGGTTTTCTCATCCTCTATCATGACACCATTTTCATTTAAAATTGCACTGACATGTTTGCTTTGGAGTTTCGACTTCTTATGTAGATGTATAAGACACTGTGCATTGCTAGAGGCATCTGTGTCACCCATGCCTGCCTGTAGGCGGAGGCCCTGGCAGACATCATTTAATTTGGCCAATTCAGATTCCATTTCAGTTAGTTTATCATTATCCTCATCCGTTTTATTTGCCTTAGTTTTTAGGTTTATATAATCAATCATTAATCTACTCTTCCCTATATATATTGCACTCACATTACAATATAACTATGCATACTACTATTGAAGGCCTGTTAAACATAGTCCATTGATTACTGTGGTCACCGTTACTAGTTGGCCTAATAAGACATTCCCGATTAGTTACAGAAACCCTAAACCCTTTCATTGGAGATAAGGGCCCATTCTTGTAGGAGGTCCAGATGTCCAGTATCCAGGGGACATCTGACCTTAGCTGACCACTATATCGTTTTAACCAACTCACACAATGGACTTACACACACACCAAACTACCTAATTTAGCACATACACATTTACACACATAGTCTCAGCACTTGTACACACACACACCTACGTGCACACTGAAGTACATCCATACATGCCCATACACACACAGGACTCACACACAGTTAGGCATCTGGATCAGAACACATACACCTCGTGCACAAGCCTATAGAAAACAGCATGCATGTGCACACACACTATAAATATCTATTCTGAGTTGAATTCTGTCTCTTTCCTGCTGAAAGCTGCCATGTCCTGTCCTATGTAACCATGTAAGTAATTATCTTCTCTCCTTAATAACATCAACTGAGGAGAAGGAATGCCTGGACTCTTTAATTCTCCTTGAACAAGGGCAAATAGTCCCACAGATTAATGCACTTCACCACATATACCTTCCCAAAAATCACAATGAGAATTATTCCCCCCAGATGCTGATGACCCCAATTTTGGGGCCCTGGCTCACAGACTATCAGCTGGTTATGGTAGGCATACTGAGTGAAAACCCAGCTCCAAACGCACAATATTAATCCATGGCTCTTAATTTGGTGACAACATTTACCAGATTATTGAATTTATAACCAGCACTTAAACTGAAATATTAGTGTTCACCTCCCTTCCTCCATTTTAAGTCCCACCACCTTCTAGGCTGACTAGAGTCGAGATTGACAACTGGATCCCCAATGACATTTGCTTCCATGAGTTTAGTATAAATGTAACATCTGCATGTCAGCCAGTAGGGCTGGTGCTTTAGGTTAGTGCAGTGCAGCTGCCAGTGATATGAAAAATGTGAGTTTAAATCCCCAAATGGACACTTTGATGTTTGATGCACTAAGAGTTCAATCACCACTCTTACTACATGTTAAATACTAGAAAAGTGTGCAAGAAGAATTAGAGCCAGGCACAAACTTGTGGGAACTTCTGGTTACAAAACATTAACTTTTCCCTTGCACCACAGACATGTGGAAGAGAATACCACCCAACTCATTCCAAATCCAACTCACTCCATGAAGACTTAAGAAATATTCGGCCAACTCACTCCAGGGCTCGGCCAACTCACTCCAGGGCTCGGACAACTCCCTCCAGGACCAAAGACCAACTCCCTCCAGGACCAAAGCCAACTCACTCCAGGACCAAAGCCAACTCACTCCATGCAATGTCACCAGTGTAATATTGGTTCAATGTGTCAGTGGTGTAAAGTAACTAAGTACATTTACTTAAGTACTGTACTTAAGTACAATGTTGGGTATTTGTGCGTTATTTGAGTATTCCCAACTTCCAATGCTTTTAACTCTACTCCACTACATATTGGATCCAAATATTGTTTTTTTACTCCACTAAATGTATTTGTTTTACTAGTTACTTTGCAGCTATAAATTATAATATTATAAAACATGCATTAAACACTTTAGCCCTGTGTTTGTGTGTGTGTGTGTGTGTGTGTGTGTGTGTGTGTGTGTGTGTGTGTGTGTGCGTGCGTGCGTGCGTGCGTGCGTGCGTGCGTGCGTGCGTGCGTGCGTGCGTGTGTGTGTTTTTTTTCTCCCCCATTTCATTCCATTTACATTATTCTTGGAATAATTAATTGACTTCATACAAATGACCCATTCACATCAACACCTAGCCTATCACCTGGTCATTGCATAATGCAGGCACATGACCCATTAATATGTTTCTGAATAACTGTCCCAACACTGATCATGATGTACTTTGATAGCAAAAGAGTAAATCTTTTTTTGGTATTGTATTGTATTTGTATTGTTGATATTTTGTCAATGAAGGGGGAACAAATTCTTCCAGTTTCAGGCAACACAGAAACGGGGGGGGGGGGGGGGGGGGGGGTTATTATTTCCACACAACTGTAAGGTATATTAATGACATAGTCCAAAGTTGAAAATGGGTGGTTTTCCCCTTTAAATTGAATGGTTATTGTGAAACATATACCAGATAAAGACTACATAAAATACATACAACTTCACTAAATAAAATCAGGATGAGATACAATGAACAATGATTGAAACTGGACTAAGACTGGACTAAACTTAAAAAATGTCTGGTAAAATTAACACTAATTTAAATGGTGAGAGTTGTAAGCCAGCCACACACACACACACACACACACACACACACACACACACACACACACACACACACACACACACACACACACACACACACACACACACACACACACACACACACACACACACACACACACACACACACACACACACACACACACACATACCTGTGTTATACCTGAATACTTGGTGTTTTTCTTAGTTTTTTTTTTCTTTTCTGCTTTTTTGAGCACTAGAAACACATTGGAATGATCCATTTTCTGATAAAATGTATTTAAAGCACTTTAATTTGCTTATCCACAACATTTTATTTTTTTAAACTGACCTGAGGGTACTTAAGACATATTTTGAGGTGACCACTTCTGATCACTAGGATACAAATCACGCGCTAATGGCCCATTCACCTGGGTGATGGGCCTAGGTGTGGGCGGGTCATAGCATTTCTTTAAAAGGGCAACCACAGAGAAGGTTTAGTACAGTACTGCTCCGGTACATTGCAGTGAAGTCATGTTTCCACGTCGCCAGCAGAGAGTTAAAGTACCAACACGACACTTGACTGACTATGTTGTCCAAGCTTCGAAAAGATCACGAACGGATGCAACCGAGGATGCTGTGGTTCCACCTCCAGACATCCATGTTGGACAGACCACTGCAGATGAATCATCCATTCTACCAGTATCTGGACCTGACGCAGTCGGAGGCCTACCTCAAACTGGACCTGAACTACCTGAACAAGTTGGACCTGACGCAGTCGAAGGCACATCTCAAACTGGACCTGAATTACCTGAACAAGTTGTCCCAGACATTGTGATGCCAACTGAAGTCAGTTACACAGCAATAGAGGGAGGAACACAACGTGGTGGCACCCTGTTAGTTGACAGCGACGGTTACAGCTACATTGTGAAGAGATCAGGACCCACTTGCACGCATTGGGTCTGCTCGGTAAAAAGAAAGGATCTGAGATGTCTTGCTTCATTGAAGCAAATAGGCAATGACTACACACCAGGACCTCATGATCACAATCATCCTGGAAACCCTGGCTTTGAAACTAAGGTGCAGATCTATAAGAAGGTGAAAAGAATTACTCTGGAGAATGTCCACCAGTCAGCTGCAGTCGTCGCGGAGACTGTGGTGAGAGAGGACATGCCTACTGATTCACTGTGTGTTATCAACCCAACGAATGTGGCCAAGATGGCGAATAGAAACAGAAAGAAGAACCCAACCGAGAGCGACTTTGAGTTGGACATGTCTCATATAGCTGAAGGATTCCTGCTGCAAGACATCACAAAGGACACAGCTCGCCATCTCATCTTTGCCACACCCCGACAACGTGAGCTTCTCCGATCTGTGAAGCAGATATTCATGGACGGAACATTTAAGGTTGTGAAAGAACCGTTCATGCAGCTTTTCAGCCTTCATGGGTTTCTGGAGGATGAAGACGGCAAGGATGTCAAGCAAGTGCCTCTGGTATTTGTGCTAATGTCACGTAGGAGGAAGCATGACTACGTTGCTGTTTTCAAGGCCATCAAGGACATTGCACCCAACCTGAACGATGTGGACATGGACATGGTGACAGATTTCGAAGCTGCCATTTGGGCCGCTGCCGCCAAAGTCTTTCCTGATGCCATGATGCACGGTTGTAGTTTTCATTGGGCTCAGGCTGTGATGCGTGCAGTCGGGGAGAAAGGCTTGATAGTGGCCTATAAAACCAGAGCAGATGTCAGAAGCTACATAAGGAAACTGTTTGCTCTTCCATATATCCCCGCTGATGAGATCGAAGGAGCTTTCAACGGGCTGGCATCATCTGGCACAGAAGCGTTCAAAAAAGAACTAAAACCCCTTGTTGACTACATCAGAGACACCTGGATAAATGGCCGTCAGCAATTCTCAAAGCCAGCTAGCTGGTGTGTGTTCAAACGTGCCATCAGAACCAACAATGATGTCGAAGGGTGGCATAACCGCCTGAATAAGACAGCAGTCCGAGCAAACCTGCCGTTGTACATGCTTGTGTCTTTGCTGCACGCTGAAGCTGAATTTATCCCCATCCAGCAGCGTTTGGTCTCAGAGAACCAGCTACGACGCTATCAGCGAAAGAAGACTAAGGAGACACAGGGCAATCTCGCCCAGTCATGGAAGGACTTTGAAAAAAAGAAGTTGAGGAGGGTGTCTAAACTTTCCTCTGTGGCTCCTATCCCGCCCCGGAACAACACAACACCTGAGGGACAGTAGCACACTGCTTTTTTTTTTTTTTTTTTTACTATTTTTGACCAGCCTTTTTTTGACTAGCCTTTTTTCCCCCCAACTTTTTTTATTACCATTTTGCAACCTTTTATATTTTTTAACCTTTTTTTCTTCTATTATTATAACAGCTCTGAAAGCTACTTTTGGTAATAATGTTTTTTCCTATGCGGTTATGTTATAGTAACTGTGTTGTTTTACCTGTTGTTTTACACTGCCCCTTTTGTCAAATAAACTGTTCCATTCCTACATTTGACCTCTTGTGTTGTGTTATGAACAGCAGCTTGTAGCTTTTATATAAACCTGGTATTTAGAGCAGTGTTTCTTAAACCTTTGGGTTCATTTGGTTACATGCAATATAAAGAGAAACTTTGGATCCACTGGGACTAAACATGGTGGTTTAGGTCAAAAAACAAAACCTTAACGAGTAATAACAACACCTCTTGATTTGACCAACAATAGAATAAGACATCTAACAAACACTGGACTCCAAGTGCCAAAGTGTTAACAGTCCAGGGCCATAGATACTGTTAAGGCTCAATAATAGCCTAACAAGACGGGAGCCCCCCCCCCCCCCCCCAGAACCATTAAGTTGTTTTGTAGAGACTGTTTTGTAGAGACAGTATTTAAAACTTTAACCAAGCCTAAAACAGAATAGAGTTAATTCCTCAATATTGTACTTAAGCACAAATGTCTTCCTCAATAATAATTTGTGGAGTGAGTTGTGCACATTTGTGGAGTGAGTTGTCCAAATTTGTGGAGTGAGTTGTCCTCTGCTGTGGAGGGAGTTTGCCAAATTTGTGGAGTGAGTTGGGCTCTGCTGTGGAGGGAGATGTCTGGAGTGAGTTGGGCTCGATTTGGAGTGAGTTGGTTTTGGAGTGAGTTGGGCTGTTACCGTGGACAGTTGTGACTGTGTTAATTACTTAGCCTTATCAGATCTACATTCAAACTCAATTTGGATTTGAACCAACTATCTTCACAGTCTCTGCTCTTCATGTTCTGTACCACCATGGTTTCTGCTAAATCACTTCATTTGCGCTGACTTTAAATTACAACATTAACATTATCCATACCCAAAAATAATAACAATATCTCTATGTTTCGACTTTATTGAATACAAAATGATGTACACATTTCATTTTGTTTTTAAATTGCAATGCTGCCTGACAAAAATAAATCTTGAAAATTTGGAAAATTAAATTAAATTTTGAATAACAAAAATCTTATCTTCTGTGGGTCCCTGGCACAAAACATTTTCTGATGGGGGTCCGCAGCCAAATACATTCGGGGGGTCCTCAGCCAAATTCATCCGGTCCTTGACATTAAAATGTTTGAGAACCACTGGTGTGTTGTGTATCAAATAGGGGTCCGTAGTCTAATGCATATCAAACTGGGGGTCCATGAATTTATAAAGGTTCAGAGGTGAAATCTCTCATGGGATCGCTGGCATATCTTTTCAAATATGGGGGGTCCACGTGTTAATATTTGGGGGTCCTCCTGGACTTGAAAATGTTTGAGAACCACTGCCATACAGTACACGGACAGTAAATTAATTCTGGACCAAGAGACAGACCACATCAGACCATCTGTAAAGATATTAGATTGGGGTCCAGAGATTAAAAGATCGGTGGCCTAATGCATATCATATTGGGTGCCCTTGAATTTGAAAAGCTTGGGAATCATTTCCATAGAATAGATGATGCCACACAGCATCTACAGGACTGGTTCCCAAACCTTTTAGCTCAAGACCCTAAAGGGGAATTTGATGTCTCCCCGGGACCCATTGATTGATTGATTGAATATTTTATTAGGCAAAAAATATAAACAGCTAAATTACATTTATAATACTTTGTAACCTTTTATATTTTTTAACCTTTTTTTCTTCTATTATTATAACAGCTCTGAAAGCTACTTTTGGTAATAATGTTTTTTCCTATGCGGTTATGTTATAGTAACTGTGTTGTTTTACCTGTTGTTTTACACTGCCCCTTTTGTCAAATAAACTGTTCCATTCCTACATTTGACCTCTTGTGTTGTGTTATGAACAGCAGCTTGTTGCTTTTATATAAACCTGGTATTTAGAGCAGTGTTTCTTAAACCTTTGGGTTCATTTGGTTACATGCAATATAAAGAGAAACTTTGGATCCACTGGGACTAAACATGGTGGTTTAGGTCAAAAAACAAAACCTTAACGAGTAATAACAACACCTCTTGATTTGACCAACAATAGAATAAGACATCTAACAAACACTGGACTCCAAGTGCCAAAGTGTTTACAGTCCAGGGCCATAGATACTGTTAAGGCTCAATAATAGCCTAACAAGACGGGAGCCCCCCCCCCCCCCCCCCCCCTTAAGCACAAAGAAAAGGAGTGAGTTGGGCTGTTACCGTCGAAGACAGTTGTGACTGTGTTAATTACTTAGCCTTATCAGATCTACATTCAAACTCAATTTGGATTTGAACCAACTATCTTCACAGTCTCTGCTCTTCATGTTCTGTACCACCATGGTTTCTGCTAAATCAGTTCATTTGCGCTGACTTTAAATTACAACATTAACATTATCCATACCCAAAAATAATAACAATATCTCTATGTTTCGACTTTATTGAATACAAAATGATGTACACATTTGATTTTGTTTTTAAATGACAAAAATAAATCTTGAAAATTTGGAAAATTAAATTAAATTTTGAATAACAAAAATCTTATCTTACGTGGGTCCCTGGCACAAAACATTTTCTGATGGGGGTCCGCAGCCAAATACATTCGGGGGGTCCTCATCCAAATTCATCCGGTCCTTGACATTAAAATGTTTGAGAACCACTGGTGTATAGTGTTGTGTATCAATTAGGTGTCCGTAGTCTAATGCATATCAAACTGGGGGTCCATGAATTTATAAAGGTTCAGATGTGAAATCTCTCATGGGATCGCTGGCATATCTTTTCAAATATGGGGGGTCCACGTGTTAATATTTGGGGGTCCTCCTGGACATGAAAATGTTTGAGAACCACTGCCATACAGTACACGGACAGTAAATCAATTCTGGACCAAGAGACAGACCACATCAGACCATCTGTAAAGATATTAGATTGGGGTCCAGAGATTAAAAGATCGGTGGCCTAATGCATATCATATTGGGTGCCCTTGAATTTGAAAAGCTTGGGAATCATTTCCATAGAATAGTTGATGCCACACAGCATCTACAGCACTGGTTCCCAAACCTTTTAGCTCAAGACCCTAAAGGGGAATTTGATGTCTCCCCGGGACCCATTGATTGATTGATTGAATATTTCATTAGGCAAAAAATATAAACAGCTAAATTACATTTATAATACTTTGTCTAAAAGGTCAGTGCAAAAAAGTCCTTGCGGTCTTGTTTCCATTGGGGTCCTTGGTATTCAATTCATAGACATAATAATCCAAACTAGTGAAAATAGCCGATCTACAACGTGACGCATGTAGATTTTCCTAGGCTAATTCTTAAAAGTTTCTTTCTATTTTTCATATATTAAGTTATTTTGAAAAAAAAAAAAATCTTGTTTCCTTTTTTTATTATTAATCTTTTGATTTTTTTATGTAGGAAAAAAAACAACTGGATATTTACTCACGAGCCATAAAAATGGGTCCCGACCCAGTGTTTGGGAAACACTGATCTATGCCACAAATATTTCATGAAAAGGTGAAAATTACCGTCTACTGACATCTGCTGGACACACCTGGTACAACAATCTACCAAAAAAAAGAAGAACGCTCTTTCTTTTTGACCCTAACGGCTTTCCGTTACAAGGAAGTGTGTTTTGTAATGTAAACATGAGGTCCAGTTCTTACATAGCTCTATGGTCCAGTGTGAAGTAACTTTACATCAGTAATCTAACGTTACATCGTTCAGGATAGTTACAGTTGTGCATAAACCTTAGAGATGGAGGCTCCTTTGCACAACGTGAATCCTCACATCTTCTCTCGCTCTGCTGACAGACTGTTAACGGATGCTGATGAAGATGAAGATGTGCACGATCCCATCGACCAGAGAGAAATATTTGATATCCTTTGTTTTGATCAAATTGTCATCTATGTGCGTGCTATTCTACTGGTTCAAAGCTGCCATGGCTATTCAGAGTTAATGATGTTTACGATTCATTCTTAATATTGAATTAGTCACTTGGTTTATTATGATCCTTACATGATCATAGCCTACGTTACTTTTTGGCAGTGTTGAAATGTCTGTAAATGATCATTTTTAGAGTTTAATCAGAGTTGCATCACATCTCATCAGCTATATTATTGACCTGCAGTGATCAGAGCAACTTATAATTATATAAGTGTATATTGATTTGGTCAGGTGTATATACTGATTTGGTATTGATTGGCAGGCAGTTTGTCTTTGAGGCTTGTCTTACAAAAAAAAAGGTTCTTGACTCTTGGCTATAATCTGGTTTATAACAATGATAATAAATAGTAAGTCAGTTTATCGTAATCTTCATGATGATACATTGTCTGAAGTCTGCATTTTCAATTGTGGGGGTGAGTTATAGACCAATGTCCCTTGCTGGACAATAAAGTATATATCATATCTTACATCTTATGTGATGCATTGGGATCATAATTATACAATTATGTATTGTTTTTGTACTTCAATTTCTATGATGTCAGGTGTTTTAATTTGTATGGTTCTGTTATCATGTCAGATAGGCTGCAATGTTTGATTATTTTCATAGTGATCATTCTTTCGATTACTTTTTTGATTCATTGAATAACCGAGAAGCGTAAAAGATAGAGAAAATAGCAGATCTAGTGAGCTTGTAGATTGTCTATTTTCAAAAACAATTTACACTTTGTGCAAAATGTTGCCTATGATAACAAAAATAGGGATACAGGATTAATTGATGTCTTAATTAAATTATTTTTTCTTTCTTTTTTGAATAACTAATGATATTGATTAGTTACATCATCATGTCAGCATTTACATCTTTAACCAGATTACATCTGATCAAATCCATCAACGACCCCGAACACCCCCTGTCTTTGGAAGAACTGAATGTGGTGGAACAATGTAGAGTCAAGGTATGTCTGTCTGTATCTTTAGTTTGCAAATAAGACTGAACCTCATTAACCCTTATTATCTATTTTGTGTAAAAAACTATTTTAGCTATTTGTAGTAACAACAAAGCTTACATCAGTCAGCATGTCTATACAGAATGATGCAACCACATGTTGCAGCATTGCATCATAAATGATCAAATCAGAAATGTGACCGTAACTTCACTTTATACATCTCTTGACATCTATTGTTTAAGTCAGTGATGGTTAAGTCTGTCTGTCCTTTGCATATCTCAAGATTGTCTTCACACTCGGCGGGTGTATTGCGGTGGACCTAGTGTCGCAAGCCAGACTGTTGCCTCCCACCATTTTCAAATGCTTCTGTCATACAGTCTGGACCACGGAAACACAGATGTTAAAATTGTCCTACTGTAAATAAAATTATTCAAATCACATATAGCTTGCTGCTTAGCAGACATGAAAATTAAAAAAAATTAAGATGTTTTAAAATATATGTGAGCTTGATTAGCAGATTGTACATCTGCTAATATTGACATGTTTTGAAAAATATCTCAAATGTTTTGAAACTTTTGAATGTTTTTGTTTTTTACTTAAATCTTTTCTGGTGGTCCCTGGCACAAAACCTTTTGAGATGGGGCCCAATATGTGTCAATTTGGGGGTCCTTGACATTAAAAGTTTGAGAGTTTGAGAACCACTGCTACAGTATATAGCATTCGGAGATTGTGGAGTAGTTGTCTGGCTACGTGAGACTACTGTGGACTCAACAGAGGGCAGCGTTGAGTGTGAAGTCAATCAGACAAACTGTTCTGCAGGACCGGCCCACTCCAAGCGGGCTGGCTCTTCATCTAGTTATACCAACATTAACAACAGCTGTATTTTCTCTCTCTCTCTCTCTCTCTCTCTCTCTCTCTCTCTCTCTCTCTCTCTCGCTCTCTCTCTCTCAGGTGAATGATACAGAGAACTCAGTGGACGTAGAGTTCACTCCCACCATCCCTCACTGTAGCATGGCAACACTCATCGGCCTGTCCATCAAAGTCAAGCTGATACGCTCTCTGCCGGACAGGTTCAAAGTATGTGTGTGTGTGTTTGTGTGTGTACACACAAGGGTGTGTTAGCAGAATCTATGCAGCCTAACGGGTGCATTTATATTTGAATACAATTAAGTATAGTTGTTTTTTTGTCAAAATAAGTGTTAAATAACTGATTTTATCCAATCACAGACAGGGAGCTCAGGACAGGATAAACAACTGATGACTAATCAGGCTTTCCAACGATACAATACAACTTTTTAGGAGTTTATATCAGTTACAGGACCTTTTTAAAGAGGTGGACTTATGAATGTACAGATACTATCCACAGATCAAATGCACAGACCTCCGAGGGAAATCTGAAGTCAATTGTAAATGTTTGCTGTCCCATTAGCTACGGTTGTGGAGGTGACCTCAATGAAAGCATGGATGGATGTCAACATGCTGACTGTCGCCTTATTTCTTACATATTAGAACATAAGCAAATGTTACACATACTTAGAAAATCTGACCAGTGCGTTTGTTTCCTCCTCAGATTGATGTAAACATCACACCAGGGACGCACGCCACAGAGGACGCGGGTAAGAAACATAATATGGTTATTTTACACTACAAGAACTAATCGTAAACTTAAGTGCAACCTATTTCATTTACGAAAAACGAAGTTTCTGCCCAACAGCAACAAAATGCTAGATAAAGTTCTCTGAAGCTCATTTGGGTCCTGCTCAGGGGGAGGTACTAACACTGAGTTCTGTGAACCCATGGTGGGAGGAACAAGCAGTGTTGTTGCTCTGGATTGGTCGAGCTGATGTGACAACACTGGGACTAAACACAAGAGCAACACTACACACCGCTGTGTTTAACCACTTTTTTTGCCTTTGTAGTCAAAAAGAGCCCATAGTCAGTCATCATAATGTATTTTCAGAAATAAAATGTTATATGTGTTTCTGTCTATTATCAGTATAGGACCACCTATGATGTATGATGGACACGCATAGATATCACATCCTTTAATCAAATTACCTGGCCCAGCCCAGTCCACATCAAAGACTCATAATGCGATGAATGTTGCAGAGAAGTTGCAGTGGTCTTAAGAATCATCCTTTTGCAGGTCGGTGCATGCCGGCTCATTGCGTCACAAGTGATTCATTGTCCAATCGCAAACAAAAAGTTGCAACTTATTTCTGATCACAAACATGCAGCTCACATGCTCTCTTTCTCTCACGCTCACATACACAAACGTACACACAGTTTATGCATGCACCTGCCGAGAGAGAGAGAGAGAGAGAGAAAAATAGAGCGAGTGAATTTTGGGAGAAAGGATAGCATGTGTTTATAGGCAATACAATCTTATAATATACTAGGTTGATGTGTAATGGAAATGACAAACTATCTCTGCTCCTCGCCTTCATGTGTCTGTCACCGTCTGCCAGTTTAGGGACGGCCCCGCCTGTTGTTTATCACATGTTGCTGTGGAAACGACAATCGGTCGCAGCTCAGTGCCTGGGAGTGGACTGTCCAGTTGCAAACCACAGTTTTAGGATCCTGTTCCAAGTGGTTGCAAGTTGCAAGCCCTTGCGTTGCGAATCATTGGTCTGGACTGGGCTTTAGATGCATTCAGCCATGTCGTTGACAGGTTTTTATTGTGCAGCCATTATAGTTATTTGTTTTTCCATGTGCTCAAACACACCTGTCATTATTTACACGCAGAGTTTGTCATTTTCTGTAACCCTTGACAACAGAGCTGCCAGGCCAAACAATGTCTAACCACAACAACGCATGCATGTTCCAATTATCAATTATGTCGCTTATTATATAATTTAACCAATAGTATTAAACGTCCATTTAACCTCATTTTAAGCTTCCTTAGATCTCAAGACATACATGATTTGTACCAAAAAGACAACAGGAAGCACCTTTATAAGCAAACATACTGTATATCTGTTTACAAAGACAACATGGGGCGGCAGTGGCTCAGGAGGAAGAGCGCCCGCTTGGCAATCTGAAGGTTCCCGGTTCGATCCTGGGCTCCCCCTGTGTTACTGTCAAAGTGTGCTTGAGCAAGACACTGAACCCCTAAATGCTCCTGGCGAGCAGGTTGGTGCCATGCATGGTATCCTCTGCTGTGAATGTGTGTTCTGAATGGGTAATGCCCATTGTAAAGTGCTTTGGATAAAGGCGCTATATAAATGCACCATTTACTTTTCTTCTTTTTTACTATTTACAAAATATGTCAATATTGTGCATTTTGCACCGTGTTTGTGTGCCTGCATCTCGTGTGATTGAGCAGCTGCCAGAGGAAGAGAGTAAATGAATATACAGTAGATGATAATTCTCTACATTGTGTTATTTTTAAATGAATATACTGTACATTATAATTCTCTCAGTGAACAAGCAGTTGGCGGATAAAGAGAGAGTAGCAGCAGCTCTGGAGAACGCACAACTTCTGGAGGTGGTCAACCAATGCCTGACCACAAACCATCAGTGAAAACAGCCCATGAGATTTGGAGACCTCTTACCTTCTGGAGGTGGTCGACTAATGCCTGAGCACCATGCATCAGTGAACAACCAATCAGCTCTGAGAACCCAGGATCCACCCAATTGCCAAATTTCACCGCTCCAGTTTTAACTATAGTCTCTGTGCATAACTGTGTCCCATGGCTTTGTTTCATTGGCTAGGCAGCAAATTTGAACGGGAAACATATGAAGGTCCCTTGCGTTTTCAGTTCTATAATATATGATTTCACCATGAAGATGCATTAAACCCATATTAAAGGATAAACACATAACGCACAGTTTGTACATGAATTATTCTGTCTGCCTGTCTGTCTAAATATCACATGCATACAATAATATTTCATTGTAACATTTTGACAAATTGTGTTTTGTGACTGTGAGCAATGTTCCGTAATGTAATTCACTTACATAGTATTACATAGTCCTATGTGTCAAGCATAGTGGAAGCAGGAGGCCCCAGGTTCGATTCCCAGCCCTGGAAATATGTGGAGGTGTTCCCTGAGCAAGACACTTAAACCCTAATCTCTATTTTTATTGCCGATGGGTTCCCAGATTGCTTAAACCCTAACTAATTTAATGAAATAGTATAAAGTATTTAAACGTTTTAATACTAGGATAAAGTAAAAGTACCTCAAAAGTTATTTTCCACTTTGGAGAAAAGCTCCTTTACAACTGCATGAGTCCAACAACAACCCAGAACTGTCAGTTGGGTCCATCTATTGACTACATACAGTATGAAACCGGTGTTGGTTTGACATAGCTTGTTACTTGTATGTGCTCTTTGTGGTTTAAATCAGTAGTCCTCAAACGTCATTTCAAGGACCCTCAAATGAATATACATAATTGCCCGTGAACATATTTTGTGCCAGTTTGATGCTATATTAAAGCTGCACGTTGTAACTTTAGTCTTCTACCCCGGATTTAAACCTGGTTTCCTTCACAAATGCTGACATTTTTACCGTTGAGCTAATAGAGCCTGCCTGCTTGCCTCGGGAGATAAATTCAAAATTTGTGTCAGATCCTGTGTCTAGGTGAGACATGACCTTTGACACAATCTAAATGTCTCAATAGAAGAGCAGAGAAACAAAATACATACAAAAGTATAAGTTATATTGTGTTAACATACTCTACCATACAGATTGGACAAATGTTTAATTTTCATTAAAAAAAAGTTACATAGTGCCACTTTAGTGATGGGCTTTGAGTGGTGGATGAATTAATTTAGTCAAAGGTAGTGATATTTTGGAGTTAAAACAAAAGGTGTTTTGTTCAAAGGTTAGTAATCATACAGTGTTTGTTCAATAACAGGGGTCTCCAATTTTCTCCGGCCCTAATAAACAGAACATACATGTTCAGGTGGGTAGCTGGTAAAATTTCAGCCAATCAGATTAAAATGTATTGTGTTCAAGGCCCATTTTCTTCTGCTCATTTCTTTGTCATCACTTACAATTTCACTTGTTTATCCTGTTGTGAGTACTCTCACAACAGGACATTTTCTGTTTTCTAAAAAGCTGGAGAGACAGGGAAGACTCACATTTCTGACCAAACACTAGCAATCAAAATGTACTTAAAGTACCAACAGTAAAAGTACTAAAATGTTTGAAAATAGCAGATTATAAAATAGGGCTGAAGTGGTTAATGTTTGTTTTATAATAATTTATATCTTCAAAGTAACTAGTAACTAAGGTTTTCAAATAATTGTAGTGGAGTAAAAGTACAATATTTTCCTCTGAGATGTAGTGGAGTAGAAGTAAAAGTACTGAAAATTGGAAATACTCCAGTAAAGTAAAAGTACCTCAAAATTGTACTTAAGTACAGTACTTGAGTAAATGTACTTGGTTACTTTACACCACTGCACCTACAATATAGAAAGAAGGCCTTTGATAAAATAATCATAATCATATCATCATAATATTAATATTAATCATAATATTATAATGTTTTATTATTATTATTATTAGTAGTAGTATTAATAATAATAATGCAATAATAATAATAATTAAATACGTTTATTTAATATTTTTTTCTATTTATTGTGGGTTTTTTTGTAATTTCTTTTACTGTAATATATTATCTAGTAGGCAGCAGAGACCCCTAATGTCCCGCCCACCGCCAATGCTCATTGGTCAACCCGGGACTCCCTTCCTCGCAAACGACGACGCAGATTGGCCCCTTTCCCCGTCAATCAAGAGGCGTCACAAAGGTTCTTTTTTTTTGTAACCTCCTCCTGAGTTGACAGGTGTGATGATGACTTCTACCAACAACAAACATCCAAGACATTCCAATAATTCACCGGCTTCATAACAAGTAATAACCTGGCGTCTTTAGCCTTTTCATTAGCGTGAAACGCGTTAGGAATGGACCTCGCTTTCATGCATTATTCCTTCGACGACAAACGTTTAAAAGCAGGAATTTAAAGGACGGGAATCAAGCTAGCTTTTAGCAGCTAGCCACAGCCAACCAGCAAAGGTAGCCATTCAGTGTTGCCAAGTCCGCTTATTATAAGTGACTTTGGGCTCGTTCTTGTACATATTGGTAGTTGTGGGTTTTTTAGGCCTGTTTCTTCAGTGTAGTTGCTTATTTAGGCTTGTTTCCCAATGTTGTTTAAACCAGTGGTTCTTAAACATGTGAAGGAAAGGACCCGCAAATTAATATATATTTGTAGACCCAACCCCCATACAGGTTTTTCTCTGAAAATAGCAGATCTACAGCAGATCAACAAGCCTTGTAGATCGGCTATTTTACAAATAGCCAATGTATACAGGGTTAGAGAGAGTGCTCATGTGGCTTCTTTTTGGCTTGTTTTCATAGACCTGGTTGCTTATTTCTCTCGCAAAATCTGGCAACACTGGTAGCCATTGTTTGAGTTGTAGTTGGCTACCAGGCTAACGTTAGCTTGCAGCTTTAGCCTTCTCGGCTAGCTGTGTTGTCCTCCTGCTTGTGCGTGCGTATATACATGATTACAGGACTGCCGGCTAGGTTTGTACAGTTTATATTTATAGGTTTGAGATTGTATGGGACAAACGGATCCGCCATATTGTTTTATTATGGCATTGTCGATGTGACTCTTTAGCAGCCGTTGTAGCATGCTAAGATGTGTGCTAGCTAGAAACTCCATTCATTCCTGTTGTAACTATAACCGGTTTGTTGTCCAGACCTGATGGGGAAGAAACGGGTGTTAATTTTGGGCAGTTATAGAATTAGGTTATCACAACAACAGTCTTTGTTACCAAGGCCCTGTATGCAAACACAATCATTGGCTTCAAAAAAATAAGCCAATCAATCCCGATCATTTGTTCTAAAACGTCTTCATTTCAAACAAGGACCACCAGTTTGATATGCATTAGGCCACGGACCCCCATTTGATACTGTTATCTCTGCTACCCCAATGTACAAGGTAAAATCCAGCTGTCTGGGACGGGTCCATTTGTATATGGCTCAGAGTTAGACCTCAGGTCCGCATTTGGTTACTACCTATTATTCATTTAACTGGGGACCTTAAGGACCCCAGGGGGTCCCCAGACCCCACATACCCAGTGTGCTAACTGTGCTGCTAACACATCCATTGGCTTCAACGAACAAGCCAATTAATCTAGACATTGTGAATGAACATATTTGATACATTTATATAAATGTTAGTTAGTAGTCCTTCAGTGCTCACTAAGATCCACAGGGGAACATGTCTTTTAAAATAATTGTGTGGATTCTGCTGTGTGTTTTGTGGATGGGATTGTGGACAATATTGCTGTTTGTTGGCGGTGGATTATAACAAAACTGATTTTATCTTACATGTTGTGGACTTTTCTTTTTAATCTAAACAACTTGGCTTGATTAATGGTGACTTGTTTTGTTCTTGTGAACTTGTGATGGGTGCAGTCACACACTAGAGCTATGATTCTCAAAGTGGGGTCCAGGGACCCGCAGGGGTCCTTGAAGGGCTTCCAGGGGCTCCTTAACAAAATTATTGAAAGTTAGGAATAGGAACCAAATGGATACTTAAAGGTTTATACACCCCCCCCCTGAACTGGGGACCCCCACCCTGACAAGCAATTGTAATTGTAGGCATTACATTTGGTTTGACTCAATTCCATAGATAAATATTGTGAAAATAGTCGAAGTACAAGCTCACACAACGCCTCGCACTGAGGCGTTGTGTGAGCATTTTCACAATGATTGCCTGTTGGTTTGTTTACTGTTGAGTGAGAAAACAAGTGTTGCCCCTTAAGCACATTAAGCTAATCAACTGGGGACCCCCAAAAAATAATTTGGGTACCCCCCTGGGGGTCCTGACCCCCAGCTTGGGAACCACTGGCCTAATGCATACCAAACGGTGTTCACTCTCCATTCCGACATCTCACCACTCCGACTAGTGGCTTCCGCGTGCGGTTAGGGTTAGGGTTAGGTATAGGGTTCGTCAACGTCGGAAAGGCGACATGTCGGAAAGGAGAAATGCACCCATACCAAACGTGTGGTCCCTGAAATGTTTGAGAACCACTGCACTGGCTAGAGTGTGCAGTTGTGCTTGTTAGGATGGATGTCGGGTACAGTATAACCACACTCTTGATAGGTTTTTGTGCCAACAGTAACACCCCTGATCAGAATTGAATTTGAATTTTGGCCAGGCTCTTATGACCTACTGATTAGTACTGAATGTTTCATGGAAAAGTTTGCACACATATCTGATGAGTGTGGAAACAATTTTCCATTGGCTCACCTGTCACTGGGAATGTGTAACTTTGTGTGTTTTCATGTGTGCACTCAGGAAATGTTTATTCGAGCCTGGTTGGCAACGCTTTTAGTTACACGACACAATTCTGTTTGTGTTGTCAAGGAAATACCCTGTATAGCTTCTTTACCTACGTGGGGGGGATGTGTAAAACAAAACATTAGAAATTTGTGTTCGGAAGTCTATGTTGTTTTAACAATGCTTCTTTGCATTTACTTAGTAAACGTGACCATGGCTCTGTATTGGGTTTGTTCCTTTTTCCCCTCTACCCCAAACCTCTTTGGTGTAGACACTGCGAGCTGTTGTGAGCTTGTAGATAGGCTATTTTCGGCTAATGTTCCACAGAGTATGGTGGCTAGGATTCAAGTGGTTAATGTAAACAAAAAGAAAAGAAAGCTCCTATCACACAAAGGCTGTAGTAAAGCTGAGGACCCCCTAGGGGTGCCGGACCCCCTGTTGATATACAGTATATAATATGTGTGTAAACGATTTCTTTGGTTTTCGCTATGCTTTTATCCACAGCTGTGGTCATTGTCCACAATGTGTGGCCGCTGTGAGGGCAGTGATCAGCACCCGGCCTCCCTCCCTGCCACCTCCCGGGACGGACCCCCAACTCCTACTCACACCTGAAACCCCCCCCCCCCCACACAAGCCCCCCACCACCCACCCACCCACATTCCGTCAAGATGGCCGACAGGAAGGAGCCACCGTTCTACAATGACGACAGCATGGGCACCTTCCACTACAAGCTGCCCTTCTATGAGACCATGGAGCTGTTCATAGAGACCCTGACAGGCACCTGCTTCGAGCTGCGCGTGTCGCCCTTCGAGGCCGTCATCTCGGTCAAGGCCAAGATACAGAGACTGGAAGGTAAACAAAATACAAGTCTAGGGGTGCAGCAGTAGTCAAACTAATTGAATTAACCGATTGTTTAAAAAAAAGAAATCAATTTATTAAAATCGATTTATAGTCAATCCCTGTTTTGGGCATGTCTTCTCAGTCCTGACTCCCGTCTCAATCTGAAATCTCACTATGCACTTGTGTCAGTCTCAAGCTGAAATAGACACAGATGCGGAAATAGACACATTCTGCAAAGAATCGCTGCATGCTCAAAAACAAACCTAATGACCGTTGCTGTTTGTTTTTCTGAATGTGTTTCTATGAGGTCCTGCTACAATAGTGATTCTCGGAAGCAAAACATTACAGACAGTGGCTGAAAGCAAGTTATGATTTTAAGCAACAAAATTTGACCTTTTATGCGCAATGGTAAAAAGTTAAAGTGTCCATTGTGTCCAAGGGAAGACGTATTGTCATTAATAAAAGCTATAACATTTGACAGCTGCAATTCTATAATAATAACATTATTTAGGCTATCAGAGTGGAGACTAGGCCTGTCACAATTATTACATAATAATCACCTGATTGCACTTATTTGTGCTAATGGTAATTATTTTTGCATAATCGTTTCCATTTATTTGTATAAAAACATCCGGACGCAATTAACCAAAATGTCATATTTACATGATTAATTCCAAGCCGTTGTCCATTAACAATTTAATTTAACAATTCATTGTCAACTGAAATTTCATGATCGTGACAGTCTGGTGGAGACAAGAGAAAGAGAAAAGAAGGCAAAAACTATGTAACATTTATTACAACCAACTCAGTTACTAAATTAATTCATAATGTCTTGTGTAGCCTGATTTATTCACAGCTGTTTATTTTGCCTTTAGGGGGCAGTAATGAGTTGTGTTTGGCATCCTTGCTGGATTGTAGGATACTATTGTTTCAAACACATGGTCCACTGTATGTCAGCCAGGCACTCGCAAAGAGGGGTCCGGGGACCACCTGGGGACTTTGAAGGGGTTCTGGGTGTCCCCAGCAAAGCATAAATATCACTTTAACCATATGTTATGCTTAGGCTATACAACGTGTCGCGATGCAACACTTTGCAAGCTTGTAGGTCGACTATTTTTGAAACAATTTGAACATTTGTGAAAACTGGAACAATTTGGAAAGCTTTTTAATGCAACAAATCTTCTCTGGTATGAAATATTTGATGCGGTGGTCTGCGGCCAAATACATCATTTGGGGATCCTTGACATGAAAATGTTTCAGAACCACTGATCTATGTGATATGGAACCCTCTGTCTGAACGTTTGTTTTCTTTTATCTGTTTGTGTCTCTAAAGGTATCCCTGTTGCCCAGCAACACCTGATTTGGAACAATCTGGAGCTGGATGATGAATACTGTCTTCACGACTACAGGTGACCTTCACCACTTAATTAATGTTGTTACAATTCACTGTCTTCAAGACTACAGGTGACCTTCACCAGTTTAATGAAAACAGTAATTGAAAAACTAAAAACAGACCCCTGACGTATTAGGACAATATCAGTCACCAGAACCAGGGGGTGTGTTTTGAAGGAGTCTAACATGATTGAAATGGAGAAAGAAAACAAAAAGGAGTGAGTAAAATTCCAAAATTATTTGGTAGCATTGGGTGACAAAGTTACATGGCAAAAGGATGACCAACGTACTCTTGTGGAAAGGATTAAATGGCCTTTATTGTACATATTTCATACATTGGCTATAAAAAAATAACAGCTATACAAGCTCACAGTGCGTCACTTTGTGCCGTACTGTGACCGTGTACTTCTATTTTTGAACTATTTATTTTTATCTTGAAAGCATTTTTTTATACGTTTGACAAGTCGTAAATTCTGGGGTTATCTGGCACAAAACATTTGCAGATGGGGGTCTGTGGCGAAAAACATAAAAATGTGGGGGTCCTTGACACGAAAATGTGGCCTAAATCAGTGGTACTCAAACATTTTCATGGCAAGGACCCCCAAGTTGATATGTATTTGGCTGAAGAACCCCCCCCCCCCCATCTGAAACGATTTTGTGCCACAGGCTTCCCCATGAGACAAGATTTGTAAATTGTTTCCAGAATGTTTTGAAAACACCAGATCTAAAAGCGTGTGTGTGAGAGCTTGTTAGATTGGCTATTTTTGAATATCAACGTACTAAAACAAAGGGTTAAAGTGTTTAAACCGTTCCTCATTTTGCTGGGAACCCCTTTATTTCCCTCATTTAGAAAGGGGGTACTAAAGCCAAAGAAGTTTAGAACCAATGGTGTAGACTCAAACTCAGGCCACGTCCGGAATTTTCATTGGCCCCCTATCAACCAATTAAAGAAATACAATTATTTATGTGTATTAGATAATACATAGTTATGATCTTATCTTTATTTACAGTTGTATTATATTAAATTCCTTTAATCACATTTAATAAAATTGCTTTTACATTAATCATATCCAGTATTACATTAGATTAACCCATTAAGACCTGAGGCCAATTCTACAAATGCCCTCTAAATCCAAACAGTTTTCTGAAAAACCTATGCTGCCAAAATCTAAAATGACATGCTTTCCCAGTTTTAATGGGTTAATATCACTCATCAGAACCACAAGTCACCAGACTGACCCCAAATTACAATTTACATTTGCAGCAATGAGCAGCTGCAAGCACTGAAAGGCTGATGCCAAAAAACGTCAATTTAACCCCAAATGGATAGATGATTTAGCTTGTTTCCCCTTTTTTTTACCATCTCATAACGATCATTTAGCACTGTTTGATTTGTCAAAATACAGTGTCACCATTACGGCCACAATTGTATCAACTGGTCCCCGTTACAGTCTGTGGCCCTCAGGTTAAGCCATCTGAGTATCCCTGTTGTAGACGAATGTTCCCCTTGTTGTCTAGTATTGATTGTGTGTGTGTGTGTGTGTGTGTGTGTGTGTGTGTTGCAGCATTGCAGAGGGCTGCACATTGAAGCTAGTCTTGGCTATGAGGGGAGGCCCCATCAACACCAGGAGAGGTAAAAACTCACCTCCACTACAGCCTGACCCCATGGCACATTTATGGGTACCCATCCCCGTTGTGGAGAGCCCTAGATTGGCCATGTTTTGGCCAATATTTTGTAAAAAAAAATAGAATAAACCTGTAAGGTTTATACAATTATAACAAAGGCCAAAATTAAAGGTAGGGTAAGTGATATTTTTTGGTTAAAACAAAAAGTATTTTGTTAAAAGGTTAAAGCACTATATTGTGATTAGTAACCATTGCTATAGAGTGTTTGTTCAGTAACAGGAGTCTCCCTGTCTCTCCAGCTCTTTAATAAACAGAAAATACATTTTTTGGTAGGTGACAATATTTCAGCCAATCAGAAGAGATTACCCATTTATCAGCTTAATTTTTATAGTGTTCCAGTTCCCATTTTGTCAGCTCATTTCTTAGTGTCATCACTTCCAATTTCACTTGTTTGATCTGTATCCTGACTGAGTTCTCTATGCTTATTGGATAAAATTGGTTTTATAAAGAGCTGGAGAGACATGGAGACTCCTGTTACTGATCAGACACTCTATAGCAATGAGTACTATCAGAATATAGAGCTATTTAAAACTTATTTTAACCAAAGAAAATCACTTACCCTACCTTTTGAATGGATTTTTGTAAAACCTATGAATCTTTTAAAGGGAACCATTAAGGACGCCGCGGCCGGAATGATTAAAATCCTAAAGGATCTCAACCCTAGTAACCTTGTGTCTGTGTGCCCCCCGTCAGTGACCGTGGAGGACCCCATCAAGGATGTGAGTGAGCTGATGGAGGGCAGCAGGGAGGAGGGGGGCTGGGAGAAGACCCTGCCCAGCAAGCAGGTCACGTTCCTGGTGTACCGCGACGGCGACCAGCTCAACTTCTTCCGCGTGGTGGACCGAGGAGACGGCACGCTCACCCCTCTCTCCGAATCTCTGAGGTCAGCCTTTACAGTCGCGGAGTCGGGCTGGTTTTGTCTAGTCCACTATGCAGATATATTTTGGTCACCGTTTCCTCATGATTCTGTTTGGTAGATTTGTTTCTCTTGACAGCGAGAGAAAAACTTGAATCGAGACAAACGCAACTGTTTGAAAAACAAATGTTATTTAGACAGATGCTAGAGGTTCATTGTTTACCTGGTGTCCTAGTGTCTTTGAGGCACTATACAGTACTGTTCTCTCTTCTCTCTCTACCTGCGTGTCTAATTACCTTGTTTGTTGACTAGAGTTCATGTTTACTCTGCTTATTCTAATCTCACGCGTGTAAGTCGCTCTGGATAAGAGCATCTGCTAAATGCCTAAATCGTAAGTTGTCGGGTGACAGGAGTTTCCCCGTCTTCAACTCTTCAATAAAGAATACATTTTCCGGTGGGACACCAATTTCATTAAATCAGGACCAAGAACCAATTTATAAGCTTCAAATTTACTAGACCATACCCGGTCGACGCATCCGTGGGGGGATATGCGCACATGATCTGGCAACCCGGGAGTTGACATTCTTTCACACATAAACGCTAATAAGAAGCTGAGATTTGATGAAATGCAAAAACAGGCTTCATAGTTAAGTTAAGATGGTAATGGTCAATGGCTGTGTGCAAAATCAGAGCAATTGCTTGCTCCAGCCACTGAGGACAACCGGGTAGCTTCACCACTACAGACAGCCTCACCACGACAGAGGTTACTAGAATTATAGTAGGATAGTAGGATATTGTTCCACTTCCAATTTTATCTGGTTTCATCACTTCCAAATTCACTTGTTTATCCTGTAGCCTCTATGAGTTCTCTCTTCCTGATTGGATGAAATTGGTATCCCGACCAGAAAATACATTTTGTTTACTAATGAACTGGTTACAGCTTACAAAGCCTTCTGTCTTGACGTTGCCAGGCCGGTCGGCCTTCGACTCATCCGATTGGCCAGAGCGGGAAAAGCACTGAAGCAGCAACTGTTTCTCTACTTGAGGCGCATAGAATGCATAAACGCAAGGTGTAGCAAAGCGGCACGAGTAAAGCTCCGCAATGCCAACAAAAAGCTCCGTTCCCATTGAAAAAGACGCAAAGACAGCCACATAGGCAAACACAAAGTTAGGTGTGACCATAGCCTAATAGACTGCCTTTCTTTGTTTGTAGCGGTGGCTCGGTGTATAACGTGTACACAGAGGACGATGACGTCGGGGACACTTCTGCAGCCGCCCAGCACAGCCTGGAGAACAACATCACCATGAATAAAATGAAGCTGCTCAAAGCTAAGATGGAGGACATGAACCTCAACAAGAAGGTAGGGAGGGAGGGCCACGGATCACAAAGTACATTTGGCCTCGGGACAGTGTTTTTTATTAAAAATATGCTTTTAGTTCAGTGGCAACAGTTTGTGCAGGACCAGACCCCCATAAGGGAAGATTTCAGTTGTTAGAACTTTGCAAAATATATGTATTTTTCCAAGATAAAATGAAAATCTACAGGCTCACAACGTGACTCAATTCGCTGTGTGTAGTATAGTAATACAAAACGTGTGTGTATTTCTCTCTCTCAGCCCAAGAAGTCTGCTAAGTTGAAGCCGCGCCCCCCCGTCAGCCCGCACCCCTGTGGCGGCTCGTTGGGCCCGCCCCCCGGCGCTCGTCACCACCACCATCATCACCACCGCCTCTTCCGCGCCCTCCCATTGGTCAACCAGTCGCGCCACTCGAGCTCAAGCACACAACTACCTCCAATCAGGGACCACCACGAGCCCATAGAGCCTCCCGCCATCGCCTCTGCATCTTCCTCGACTCACCTGTCCGTCTCCAGGCGAGCCCCTCCCTCCTTCTCCGCCTCGTCTTCCTGTTACATGCTGCAGGAGGAGGAGCCATCGTGGGAGGAGGTGTGTCCCCCCATCGCCCGCCCCCCTCCCAAAGTGTCTCGGCTGGATGTGGGCGGAGCCAGGCTGATGAGGGACTGTGTGTACCCGCAGCTTCCTCCCCTGGCCACCAGAGGGCAGCCTGAAGGTTTGTTCTTTTTTCCTCCACCAGAAATGTACGGAATGTCATTTAGATCTTATGCTGTTTAAACGGATGCTGGGCACATTGTTTACCTGGTATCATGTAGCTTGAAATGTACATAATGTTATTTAGACAGATGCTAGGTTCGTTGATTAACCTGGTATCCCATAGTTTCAAATGTACAGACTGTTATTTATATCTGATATTGTTTAGATAAATGCTAGGTTCATTGTTTAGCTGGTATCCTAGTTTCTCTGAGCCACTAGACCTTTCTGATCTCACACTTGTTAGTCTGGATAAGAGCATCTGCTAAATCAGTGGTTCTGGGGACCCCCAGGGGTCCTTGAGGGGGCTCCAGGGGGTCCCCAGCATTATAAGTTATTATAGCATGAAAATATGTTAAACCAATGTAACCCTATGTACATAGGCTATGAATGTTGTTAAACATTTCTTACACATTCTTTTATATTTTTTGACACATTTTAACAACACAAATCTTGTATGGGTGTTAACTTCCTGGCACAACATATTTTCAGCTGGGGGTCCGCAGCCAAATACATATTTTTTTGGGGGTCCTTGACATGAAAACAATTTGAGAACCACTGTGCTAAATGCCTAAATTGTAAATTGCAGGGACCTTCGATGTGGCCGAGTCCCGAGGGGAGGCACTGGCCTTGGGGCTGTGGGAGGAACCCTCCTCTGTCGGCCTGGTGGAGCCTCTGGGGGCGCAGGCCCCCGGACCCCCACTCTACGAGGACCTGCTCTCGGACCCTCTGAATCTGGACGTGTGCACCATGCAGGCGGAAGAGGGGTGCCTCCTCGGGCCGCTGGTGGCCCCTGGGACTGAGCACCAGCTGCTGGCCCCGGCCCCCTCCCTGCTCAGCACGTGTACCCTGGGGACCACCGCAGACAGGACCGGCTCTTTACATATCAGCCCCCCCTCTCCGTTGCCCTCCTGCGCCTCACCGTGTCTGGCCAGCAGGGGGCTCCATCATCAGCACTTCGACTTCACCTCGTCCTCCTCAGTACGGTCACATGTTAAAGCACAACACCCCCCGACGCTGCTCAGTCCAGGTATTGTTTTCTATGCAATTATTCAATGGATTACATTTTCCACTAATCCAATAATCGACAAGTGTAGTCTTTTTAAAATATATATGTATTTTTTTATATAACAAATTGATTAACCGCTTCAAGCCCTACTTTATTATTCGTTGCACATGAGCAAAAATATTAAATGGCAGATCTACAAGCCCACAACGGGTCACATTGCGACACGTTAACTTGTAAATCAGCTATATTTGCAATTGTTTTGAAATGTTTGGCTTAAAATGACATGCTCAAAATAGGGATTGATTATTACAATTTACAATCTATTAAATTGATTAGTTTGATTTTAACTGTTTGCCCACTTGGCCACTCCTTTAAATCCAGGCAACATTTCCCCTCGCCCGCCCGCCTCCACCTCCTCGACCACCACCTCGCCTCCTCGGCCCGCTCGACTCCGCTGCGTCAAGGTGGACTCGCCGGGCAAGAGGTCGGAGGTCATCTGCAAGAGCGAGGCCAGGGGCATCACCAAGATGGCCAACCAGGCCTGCAAGGAGCCCCTGGGAACGCTCAGCAACGGCCAGTTCCTGGCCTCGCTCTCCTCCGCCAGGTAAGGGCCATCGGTCAACATCATGACATTTAGGTCGACAATTCATTGTCGTACTAATAATGTGCAATTAATTACTTGAATTCTGTGGGTTCCTTTGGGCATTGAACAATTCCTTTTTTAGGCTTTGTAAATAAAACAGATATGACAAATAACTTGCATATACAGAGCCCAGGGGTGGCGATGGCCTAGTGGTTAAAGCGCATACCACATATAGGCTCTAATGCAGCCTGACAGCGAGTCACGGGTTCGATTACCGAGAACGACAACCTTTGCATCGTGTCACTCCCAGTCTCTCCCTGTTTCTTGTCACTCCTTATACTGTACTATCTAAATAAAAGCAGAAAAGGCCAAAAATATCTTTAAATATTTACAATACACAGAGCCTCTATACAAATAAATGACTGTCAATGACCTGTACCAATAATCACAATCAATCATGTACTATGGTCAAAACGGGCCATTTACTTAAAAAATGTGTATTTTCACAATTTTTCAACAAATTCATTTATATAGATGAATGGAAACGATTGTGACCATTATCCAAAAACAATTGCAAATATGTAAAATAATTGCGTTTCTATGTAATAACTGTGCCAGGCCTACCCCCAGGGCTGCAGGCGGTGTTGGCGGCGGTAGCAGCAGCAGCGAGGAAGGCCTCAGACTGGGGTTGGCGCTGCCCACTGCCAGTGCCTCAGGACCGGGCATCCTGGGCTCCGGTGCCCACTCCTCCATCCCCACCAACATACACCTCCTCCAGGAGGACCTCGTCACACAAATGTCTCCCTTGCACAGAGGAGCGGCTGCTTACATGGTGAGCACTGAGCATGGCTTTTATAATGCTGCACGCTTTCATCTTCACCTAAAGCACAATGACACGTCACCTTGTCATGACGTAACTCAAAATATTTGCCAGATATCTTGCTCCGTTTATTAGAAATTAAAGTAATAATATGAAAATAATCTCTTTGACTTTCATTACAAGTTACTCTTTTAGCACATAATACGGCATAAGATCACAAAACCCAGTATGACACTTATTTGTTAAATACAAACGTCAACGTCCTGTTGATTTTAATGTTTGAAACTAAATTAACATCAGCTTGTATAGCTAAATCAACATTAAGTTGACATTTTTCTTTAACACATTAACCGCCAAGAACGTAGTCCTACGGTCCATTAAATCCAACTGTTAAGCGCCGAGACCGTAGCCCTACGGTCCGGGTGCTTTTTCCTTTTTTTTTTGAAAAAAAAAAAAACTTTTTTCAATTTTCGACACGGACCATTTCATTGTAACACCACCGGAAACGGAACTATTTGCGATCCGGTTTTGCCGATCCCGTCGGCCTCCATTCTAAAGCGCACACTAAAACTCCATTTTCTCCTCGGTGATCACTGTTTAACATAAACCGTTCTAACGACAACATGGATGCCCCGTTTGACACGTGGTCTTCACTGCTCGAACCAGGCAGATGTCCGCGATGGATACAAACAGTGCACAGCTCAATCTTACGGATTTTAACAATGTCTATGGCGACGTGAAAAAAACAAAAAACAACAATAAAATGTTTGGCACTGGTGAGTACATTATGAGATTAACCTCTGGCGGTGGAAGTGTTAAAAATAAATAAAAGTGTAAATATTGTGATATTATTGTCTTGTGTTGTCAGGCCTCCAACAGTCTGGGATCAGCTGGGGGACAGTCCACTTCAATAAGGAGACTGGGTGAGTGCTACTACCACACATACACACATGCCCCTCACTGTACCATGCGTTAATGCATGTGATTATTTCAAAATGGTTAATGTGTTCATTTAAAATAAAACACAACATTCATGATGTTGATTATTTTTATTGGGTTTTTATTGTATTTTGTGGTCTTACACAAGCCGCTTGTTCTACTAGTGAAGCCAGTGAAGCTACTTGCGCACAGCCAGAGAAATATGAGATGGTTTTCTGGACAAAAGTCAGTTAATATTGGGCTTCCTCTGTCAGTCTCCCCCTAGCAGGATTTGGCTTGACTTTTGTTTACAACGTCCAGAAACCAGCATGAATGCTGTATGGGGAATTGGGGATATGTCGTATTTGAGGCGAATTAACAAGGAAAGACAGCAGTTGATACCAGCAAGTCCATAAGCAAGCAGCACAGAGTTGAGTGCCAACCAAGCCTGCTAACATTTGTTGCACTACTTTGCAATACCGGGAGGCGGTTGATGATGTTCCATAAACACAGCCAAGTAAAGTAATGATGGTAGCATGCCAAGCATGGACGGTGGCTGAACTCTATTCAGCTTAGTTTGTTATTCAGAACGATACATTCCTTAAGTCACAACATCCCGCTGTCTCTTCAGTGTGGATGTACGGTTAAGTAATTAGCCCAGAGAGGTTCATTGTTGGTATCAGCAGAGAAAGAAGGAGGCTATCCCCTTTTCTATGTGCTAGACCCCTGGGAGATGGATTGCTGAGGTGGAGTGCAACATCTACCATCGGCTAGTACTTACCACACGACTTACCACAAAAGCCTTCCCACTCATACGCTGAGTTGGCGATATGCCCGTGATCGAACCCAGAACCTTGTGGTCCAAAGGCGAGTGCTCTACCAACTCAACTACCCAGACATAACATACCCCAGGATCGAAAAGTAGTGGTTCCATACTTCCATTCACTCTCGTTGTAAGGTCTCAGTATGAGGGTTTCAGCACAAAACGGACGCAAACAAAGTGGATTGGCCAATGTATAAAACAAGACTCTAGAAGTCTCTAGAGAACTAACATCAGGTAATTTAACATGAATGGAAGACTTGTCTTCTTATTACCTCTGATCACAAGATGACAATCACATCATCACCACAATATTTTGACTTAACTGTAAGTCCAGATATTATTGATCGTCATGGTAGTAGAACCAGGTAGAACGTTCTCCCATGCCCAGGTAGCTACAGTACATAAACCCTGGTTCTACCAAAGTTGAACATGGTTATAAGTACTAGCAGATGACTAGCAGTTTTCTTGCCTTGAGGCCTTTGAGGAGAATGAATGCCTTCAGTCAGGGTCGGTGGTATTCCACGAGTGCTGATTTTTATGAGCTGTGGAGCTGAAAATACATGTTCTGAGAAAAAGACGACAGTTGACCAGGGATTAGCAGCGCCAGAGTGCACGCACATCAGTAGAACTGCTCTGACATAAGGACACATCACTCACAGAAGGGAAGCAATGCATGTTGTATGAGCAGAGCAGATGAGCACTAACTTGTACAGCAGAGCAGAGTGCCTCCAAGGTTTTAAGTATTTAACGTGATAATAAAAGTTCACTGAAGACGCCACACTCTTCTCATTAAAGCTTAATTAGAATCAGCTTTGTTGTCACATCACAGGTTTACAGGTGTAAAGAAGTGGGTCGGCGCCCATCATTTTGTTGTGTTGAGTAAGGAGAGAAAACAAAAACAGGATATAACTAGAAAAAGTACTCCTCGGAGCACATGTCTCCGCCAGGTCAGGTAGGTAATTGTGGGCCAGTAATGTTTGAAATTCAGTCATTATAGAGGTGAGTGGAATCTGTAGAAGTTGAGGGATTTATGTTGATGAATTTATTGCCAAAAATCTTGACGGGTTCGTCTTGATCACATGACAAGACATAATGTGTGATGTTTGGACAATGTGCAGAGAATGAGTAATTTAAAAACAAAAGTTTTGCAAACATCGGCCTCCTGGTGGAGCTATATTAGGCCATTGTGAAAAGGATGGCATTTCTTTGTTGGCCTTTCACAGCAATTGGATACTGCGTTCATGATTTGAGGCATTTTGTTCAAAGCAAACCACTTCTGCAAACTTTAGATGCCAGTCTTAGCCAAATCTAATCAATTAAAAATCAATTAACAGTGATTTAGAGCTGGGCGATAATGGGGAAACGAAGTAATATCGTATGAAGTGTTTTAGGTTTGGAAAATATCCACGGCCAGATTCACTCTGATTTGAGCTCATGTTTAGGGGTTGATCAGTGGAATTGATATAATACATTTCTAAATCTATTAGAATGTGTTTGCGTTGATTCGTTGATATATAAAACAATGCAAAATAAAATGAATTGAAAAAGTAATCTATAGAATCTCTGGTCATGTCCATTGTCGTTGATTGTGTCTCTGCTTCAGACAGTGTTTGCCCAGAGATGCTGTGTGTGTTTTTATCACAACATTACAGAGGATACAACAACACGTCTGAAACTAAATCCAATCCCATGCCCCGCTGCCTTTGAGCAAGTTCCCTTTTATCTGCTCCGTTATTCTCCCGTCAGCACGCTCCATAAAGCCAACTAGGACACATGCATACATCCATCTACACCCAACCAGGACACATGCATACATCCATCTACAGTTCTACACCCAACCAGGACACATGCATGCATACATACATCCATCTACACCCAACCAGGACACATGCATACATACATCCATCTACACCCAACCAGGACACAATCTACTGCAAAGCTGTGACGTGTTTTGAGCTTGTAGATCTCCTATTTTTGCTCCCTTTGTGTGACACTATAGTATGACAGTAGGGCATTTATTTACGAGAAAGAAATGGTTTCTCTTCGATATTTTATATTAGATATTCTTAACACATTCCCTGCCATTGACGGAGATCTGTCATAAAAAAAAATGTAAAAAAATGTTTTTCACTCAGAACCAGGAGATAATATGATCCAAAAAATGTACTGCTCCATTCACTTCCTGCTTAAAGTATTTGGGAAATATTCTGTATTTCGGCTCCTGTGTTTTTACTATGTATTTTTGGCGAAACGTGCCATTTTCAACGGTGTATAACCATCGAACGGAAGGTCGCAATGACATTTTTTTTGTTTTTCACCGAAGAGCAGTGAAACCCTCCGTGATTAGCAACCATCAGGGGATCGATAATACTGGAGATAAATATTCTGTGGTTCTCGAAAGATTAGTCAGAATGCTTAAAAATGCTGGCAGAAGCTACAGCCTGTTTTAGAAAACCCCTGGCAGTGAATATGTTAATACCAAGATGTTTTACTTAAGTAAAATAAGCTAATACCTCGATATGAAAACACTCCATTACCCTCAATATAAAAACACACTATTACAAGTAAAAGTGGTACTGTATTCAAAATGTGACTTGAGTAATAGTGCAAAAAGTATTGGCATCAAAATGTACTTAAAGTACCTCAAATATGTTCAAAACATAGCAGAACTACAAGCAATGTACGTATGTTTTGAAATCTAAATCTGCAAAGTATCGAAAAACGTAAACACTAAGTAAAGATAACATACCTCCAAAACTGTGCTTGAGTACAGTACTTGAGTAAATGTACTTAGTTACTTTCCACCACTGCATCCATGTACCAGATCGCCGTGGCGTAGCGAGAGGCTGACGTGAGCTACTGTCGTAATGACTTTTCAAAATGAGCTGTGTTTTATGAGCCGTGAACATAATGGTAGCAGATAGGGAGCTACGCCGAAAACGTTGTTTTTCTTTAAGACTCTTTCAAATGGTACCCAATAAAACTGCCATTAAGTCGGCCATTTGTGAGATATCAGCGGCGTGTAAGATTTATCGCCACAATCAGGTTTGTCAGTGTGTGGATCATTGCCATGTCTGTAAATGAAACGTATTGTTTTCTTCCTTTGCTCGCAGGCACTCCAACCTACCACCTACCTCCAGTCAAGGCTCCCATGGGCGGCAAGAAGAAGAGCTCAAAGCATTGCTTCCTCTGTGGCAAAAAGACCGGCCTGGCCACCAGCTATGAGTGCAGGTACATCACATAGTAGCCTTTTACTGGGTCTAACATTCAGCGAAATGCTTACAACGCAACAAAAATTGAATCTGATGAATGGGTTCTCCCTCATGATTGGATGTAACTGGCAACCCACCTGAAAATGTGTTACTGTGTATTAGACCACTGGAGAGACAGGGAGACCACTGTTACTGGACAAACACTATCACAATATAGAACTTTTTCACAAAAAAACATTTTGTTTCAACCACAAACATATCACTTACACTACCTTAACTGTCCTTGGGCTTTCCCCTGTCATCGCTTGGTTCATCTTCCAAACATTATCTGCCGTTTACTCGTTGTCTCATAGGTGTCAAGGGTTTTAGCTTTATCAAAGCTTTGCCCCCCATCACATTGTCAGTTTGTGACACCTGCCGCTCCCTCTGGGGGCTCCCACAGTAAGGCCTGATGCAACTGTGTGCAACTGTTCATTTAAATGCTATAAAAGCGTCAACTTGACTTCACTGTACTGGCTGCCCGCCGCTGGATTCATCATTTTAATCGCGAGCAGTTAGCAATTAGGAACTGCGATCACGAATGAGAACGAAAGCCCTATTCTGGGTTAAGTTTTAACTATATTTTCAGCTAAGAGATTTGGTATAGAGGGGGGAAAAGAAGGGGGCCTGGGGGACATGACCCAATGAAGTGTGTAGAGTTTTTAAGTGGTTACAAGTACATTTGATATTATTCTGCACCTTGTTGGTTGTAAACATGACTCATAAAGTCCAACAGAAAACAGGCCAACTTGGCCTCAATTCTTTATTCCCATTCTGTCCTTCAATTCCTGCCAACTGGGGAAAGCCAAGCCCATATTTACTCACGTTTTGGAGATGTAGTTAAGCTCCCCTCTGCTGTTTCAAATCCCATCCCATCGCTCGGGAGGATGGATCGCATCGGCTGTTTCGCTCCCATAACCTGGAGGGGCTGTTCCCACAGTGGCACTATCGGGCTTTTCAACAAGCAACACGGCAAGAAAAATATAGAGGGAAAAATAAAGGCTTGGGTAAGAAAAACTGGGAACGAATACGTTTTCCCCCCATTTGAAGGCGGAGAGAGAAGGGGTTCCGCAAATGGTGAAACTAAAACGCATGATTTACAGTAAGGATGCTTCACTCTGTCTTTGGCACTGACCTTTTTTTAAAGCCAGCTCAGCGTTAGTTTTATAGCTCATCACACAGCGACAAGTGTCGGGCGTCATTTTGTATTTTCATGTCCCTGACTTCCATGGAAAATGACTTGTAGCCTGTTTGTAGCTGCTAGTGTGCACAGCATTAACGTTCTGCTTTGTAGCCACTACCCTCTGTGGACATATTCATTTTTCATTGTGTTTATGGCAAAACAGCAGGTCTTGACATCATAAAGTATGAATCCGGTTGATATAATGGCAGCCATTGACCATATATGAGTGTGTTAAGGCCGATGTTTTCCTTCAGTAACACAGGGAATGGCCAAAATAGCCGGCCAGGACAATTTCCTGTTGGTTAATATTGGTTCTCTGTCAATGTGTCATACATATAATATATTTATGACACATACTGTATATCAGTGACAACACACAGAAATGTGTGTGTGGGGAGAAAATAATTGGCATATGCACAGCAGCCATTTTGGAGAAAAATCCTTCACAGGTGTTACCAATGATACTAATGAAGGCTCTGTTCCATTCTGGTCAAACAGAGTCAGGGTGCTGATATTGTGCATGTTGGCTCACTAGAAATACTAGTGGTTCTCAAAGTGTGGTCCAAGGACCCTCATGGTTCCTTGAGAGGGTGTAACTCTGAGAGTGTACAAATGGAACCAAATGGACCCTTCCGGGTCCATTTGGTTCCATTTGAGTTATGGGGGTCCTTGAAATTAAAAAGTTTGAGAACCACTGTGCTACACTAAATGGAACAGAGCCTTCATTAGTGTCATTGGTAACACCTGTGAAGGAAGCAAGGAAGGGGCCCCATTTCTGTCCAATGTGGGTAAAAAATGTGTATTGGCTACTCTTTTTTTTTTTTAAAGGAGAGAAAAAAAAATCCTGCATGCAATAATTACCAAAATGTGTGTTTCTGCTACGTTTCTTCAGGTGCGCCCACAACTTCTGTGCTACGCACCGCTATGCTGAGACCCACGACTGCACCTACGACTATAAGAGCGCAGGACGCCGCTTCCTCCAGGAGAGCAACCCCATCATCAGCACCCCCAAACTGCCCAAAATCTAGACCCTTTTTTAACCTCCATGACCCCCCAGGTTGTACCTCATCAGGCCACGCGGACCCCACCCCATGCGATACTGTTTTGTTATCTCTGGGACCTACAGTCTACACTGTACAATCCTCGTTATTTAACTTCGAGAGCATGCAAATGAGGGTCCATTTGGTTCCATTTGCACGCTCTCTTGAGTTAGAGGGGCCCGTATGGGTCCATTTTGGTTACATTTTACACTTTTGAGTTACAAATCGGTAAGGGTTTCAATTTGGTTCTATCTGTATACTCTTTGGAGTCGGGAGTTTACAGACCCGTTAAGTGTCCGTTTTGGACCTCTGATGGTCCCCGGACCGGACGTTGAGAACCTGTGATCTTAGACTACACAGACCTCAGTCTCCGATCTTACAACCCAACAAAAAAAAAACTTAACTCACAAGTTAACGTACAAATGAAAGATGAAAAAGAACATTTATTCACCGCTGTGTGCTTTTTTTTTTTTATCACCCAAGTTTGCTTATAAAACTTCTAATTCATAAACGTATACTCTGAAAAGCCAAGTGTGAAACCGACAACAAGAGATCTACAAATGCAGAAACAGCACAGGCCCGAGTAGCCTTTACCTCTGGACAATGTGAAAAAAAAAAACATTTGGAGAGGTAGTTCACCCCAAAAGTTTTTTTGGGTGAACTACTCTTTTAATTACGTTTTTGCGGCTACCTTGATCTTTTCCCATAGCAAAAAAAAAACACCTTCAATGTGTGCATGTACATAAGGTAATGTTGAAGAAAATTATGTCTAATTGCACGTTTTTAAACTTACGTTTAGTTTTTTTTTTCGTTTGTCACTTATTTTCAAATTTTGAATAGGACTGCAGGTCACTTTTCATGCGACAAGTCTTTGAGAGATGCACTTTAGAATTCTCATATTTATATAAATGTTTGTCCTTTCATTTTTTGGGGTGGGAGGGGCTTGGACGTTTATCTCAGTTTTTTTGTCTTTTGTTATGAAGTGTTTACGTTGTCTTTTCATCAAGATTTTTATATTGAGCACCTCTTCCTCGTGCCCGTTTCTTCTCAAGGCCAATTCACGCTTTGACCAGCAAGTGTCGACCTACACGTTGCACCTACGTGTCACAACTTTCTGAGTGTTGAGCATTCATATTGTCTGCAACTCGCCGACATGACAGCGTTGCCACGAAGCGTAAACGAGGGAAGTGGATGTAGTCTCGTGCATCCTCCCAATCAATCACGGTGTGCAACATTTTATGAGTCGTCGGCAACTTTTCATTCTTCCAGAGGTACGCCACACTGTCGCCAGAGGTACTCCTTTGCGACGCATTCTGTGTTGTTTTGACGTCATTCCACAGTGCGACGCGCCGGTCGGCAATTGTCGCTAAAAGCGTAAATTGGCCTTTACACGGGCACACACACTCACATACTGGCATCACTGTAATAATAATGAAATAGTCTTTATGGGGAAAATACAGTACACTCAGTTTATTTATGATTTATATATATACTCTGAGTCTGAACAGATTTATTTAACTTAAAGGTCAGTTTTGAAATAACTACGTATGCAATGTGTGTAGGTGTGTTCTGTATGTATGTCGGCTGTGATATTTGTCTTTGAAGTGATTTTTGCTAGGACATGCAAGGGCTTATGGTCGCTGTCGGGTGGAAACCTTGTATGACCAAAAGTGTTACTTTTCAGGAAATTGGGGAGGAGGGGGGAAACAAAAGAACCTGTGTTCCAATGGACTCATTGTAGTTATTTAGTCACAAGCTCATTTTAGAATGTATCAAATCCAGAGAGACTTGACCACTTTGACTTAAATTTAAGTGCATTGCGACACGTTGTGAGCTGGTAGATCTGTAGGTCCTACAGTTTTTGTCATGCCGAAAAACCAATTTCTGACAAAACGAGTTGAAATATGGAGATACGAGGTTTCTGCCCGAGAGCGACGTTATGGTGTTGCGTCTACTGTAAGGTTATGCTGTTATGTCTACAGTAAGGTGGTTGCCATAAATTCTCTTTTGTATTTTATCCTTTTCTTTTTTTAAATGCACAGCTCTTGTTGCAAAAAAAACTTTTAAAGTGTCGTAATAATATCTATTGAGGTTTGATCTAATAAATTAAGTTTGTCTTTCCATTTATGTCTGTCACTTTACTTTTGAACATTTGATAGAAAACTAAAAGAAGGAAAAGAAAACAATACCATTACTGCATCAAAAGTATTCAACAAATTAACTATAAAACTGTTCAGACATTGGCTAAATTGTCACACATAAGACTTTTTTTTTTTTTTTTTTTAAATAGCCGATCTACAACCTGGTTGCAGATCGGCTATTTTCACTATTATCTGTGGAACAGAGTCAAACAAAATGTAATGCCTCAACTAATACATTCCAAGTGCTTGTCAGGGTGTGGGGTCCCCAATTCAAATATGATCATTTTATGGGGCCCCCAGTTCAAATATGATTATTTTAGGGGTTCACGGCTTGAAAGGGTTGAGAACCACTTTTCTATGTGTTGCCACCAAGTGATATAAATAGCAGATCTACAAGCTCATTTGTTGAGTTGTGAGCTTGTACACTATATAGGGTTTAAATGGTTATTCTGGTTAAATTCAGAACATACTACAAACCATATTTGCTCTAAAGGATAATTAATCCTAAGAGTCCTGTTTTTTTTGCCGTTAAGATGAGTCATTGCATGAAAAGCAAGGTCATGGTGCTGTTCATTGTTCCCATCCCACACACAACCTGGGTCATGTCAGTGTGTGTGCGTGCATCTTCATTTTTATACTTCATCCTCTCTCTGGATCTCATCCAAAGTAATGATGCTACTGTAGTGAGCTACACTATGCTGCTGAAAAACACAGCTGCTTCTCAAACCCATTAAGACCGATTCTACTAATGCCTTCTAAATCAGCAGTTCTCACACTTTCAAGATTGTTCAAACATGTTCAAAAATAGTAGATGTACAAGCTCACGGCACAAAGCTGTGAGCTTGTATATCTGCTAGTTTTGAATAGCCAACGCTAAAATCTAAAATGACAGATGCTTTCCCGGTTTTAATGGTATAAAGGTATAGTTAACCCCAAACAATAATTGTTTTCTATCAATTACACACCCCATGAAGCATTGAATTCATGGAGATTTTTTTTTTATGATTTTTTCTTTTTGACCTGGGACCATAATCTACACTGTATTTTGAGAAATGCAACATATTAACGTATTCATATATTATTTTAACCAGGCAAAAACAAGTTAAGAACCGATCATGGCCAGGCAAAAGGCAAGGCCTCTTGAGGACGGGGGAGATACAGGGCTGAAAGAAATCAAACGTGTCTATAACAGTTACCTTTGTACCTGTAATCTGTTACTCTCCACTGCTGCGTGGAAGTATAATCATGTAATCTAATACTCTCCATTCCTGTGTGGAAGTATAGTATATCATGTGTGTCATGCTCTGCTGAGTGGAACGTTGGGACCTTGGATGAGCCCATCAAGTACCAGCGGATTGACGACTCCATCCAAGCAGAATGATAGAAGATAACACACACACACACTGATCAAAATGTGCTGCCAGTAAGGGAATTAAACGGTGTAATTAATGGCCTACACCACTTGCAATACGGGAGTACCCTACATACTGTATCCCACTTTTAACCACTTAACCCCTATTCCAAAAACATCCAAAATTGCACATCTACAAGCTCACAGTGCATTCTACGAACATTGTGAGCTTGAAGAATTTTAACAATTCGTATTTTAGAGTCTATAGAGTAAAACTAAATGTAATGCCTCAACTCCTACAATTCGTGCTTGTCAGGGTGGGGGGTCCCCAGTTCAAATATGATTATTTTGGGGGGGTCCCCAGTTCAAATATGAATATTTTGGGGGGTCCCCAGTTCAAATATGAATATTTTGGGGGGGTCCCCAGTTCAAATATGAATATTTTGGGGGCGTCCCCAGTTCAAATATGAATATTTTGGGGGGTCCCCAGTTCAAATATGATTATTTTGGGCCCTGAAAAGGTTTCAGTTTTCTGAAATTTCTGAATGTTGCTATATCAGCGGTGCTCAAACTTTTTCATGTCAAGGACCCCCAAAATTGGCCTGTATGTATTTGGCCGCAGACTCCCCCATCTCAAAATATTTTGTTCCAGGGACCACACACACACACACACACACACACAGACACACACACACAAAGATTTGAACACATTTTCAATCTGACTGGGAGGGCTATTTTTGCTACTTAAAGATGTTTGACAAAGACTAAAGCTAGGGGCATTTTCTCTATGATCTTGGTTAGTTTTAGTTATTTTGTCAAAACACAATAGTTTCCAGTTTTAGTTTGTTAGTTAAGTTTCTCCCATTGAATGGTCAAGGTCAAAGAGGTGAAACAACTCCCCTTTTTGTGTCTCCAAGCGTGAAACAGTACACCTTATACGTACAGTATGAGGTGAAAGGTGGCGACACGTCGGTAGGTCCACATTAGCAGCAAGTAAAAGTAAAAGAGTATCTACGCATTGTCAGGTTCACATGGAATGATATAGGCCTATTAGGGCAGTAACTTTCACCGGCAGGGACGTGCAGAGAATGTCGGGGGCAGGGGCTGACATCTATGAAAAGGACACTTTTGGCGAAAATAGACAATCTTGTACATGCTTCTTTCGGGTGTGCGATGCCACTCTCAAATAAGTATAATCAAGCCTTTAGATGTGACGTATGTATGGCATGGATTTCTACACACAGTGGGCAATTCTTTCAACATAAAATGCAGTTCATCTAAGTTCATGAGAGTTCGGAAAAGGCAATTCTCTTGAATTGCTGCTTTCAGGTGCAGTCATGGAAAGGGGGCATTGGCATTTCTTTCACCATCGTAAATGCTGCATTCATGGTCTGGAGAGGACACTTGCTATACAGACAGGTAAAAGGGCAGGGGCTGAAACCTCCTTTGATGTCTATATGTGTGTGCACGACACATGCCTGTTCACCGGTCAAATCCACATGGTATATAAGATCAAGGAAAAGTCGAGTCCAAACCTGGTCACATCAGGCACAGCCTGAGGTTGTGCTGGTTGTGGTTGTGCTGTTTTTGGGGTCATTTTTATTGTGAGGTTAAAGCATTGGTTCTCGAGGTTCTCGTTCCCCCTAAGGACCCCCAGGGGTCCTTAGGGGGGATAGCAGGGGGTCCCCAGTCAAATTAGATTCATCATTTTAGCCACTTTAAAATGTGTGCAAATCTTTGCACACATTATATATATAATATATATTTTTTAAGCGAACATTTGTAACTCAAATCTTTGCTTCTGGCTTCTGGGGGCCCCAGGAACAAACATTTTTGAGATGGGGGGTCCGCGGCCAAATACATATCATTTTGGGGGTCCTTGACATGAAAACGTTTGAGAACCAGTGAGTTAAAGGGCCTCTTTTGCGAGCAAATAGGGCAAGAAATGACCTGTGTCCAACCGCCTGCACATTTCAAACACTCACACTCGCACCCCGTCCGTCCGTCCGTCTGAAACCAATCCCCTGGACACAGCGAAGGCGGTCTGCATCGCTCAGACACTGTCTGAGACGCATGCATGTCCATTTGGCAGGCCCACAGCAGCCACTCTGAGGTGCCCACTCTCTCCAGCGCACACACACACACACACACACACACACACACACACACACACACACACACACACACACACACACACACACACACACACACACACACACACACACACACACACACACACACACACACACACACACACACACACACAGCACAGAGGGCCCGTTGTCGTTCCCCCAAGGACGTCGAGGCAGGCCGTGCATCTGTAATAAGGTCCCGAGTACAATGACAGCATCTCACAGTAGACAGAGCCCAGGCTTTGAGACAACAGAGGATTAAAATTCCCACCCCTTAAGTGAGCGGTTTTCCACACAAACTAACTGCCCCAGCAGTGAATTACTGGCTTCTCTGATGTGGCCTTATTATGCAGTTCAAGTCAAGATGACATACTGGCTCATTCATAACATCATAATCACTTCCACTGAGACTTTTAATATTAGATTTGGCAATACATGTCTTCCTTGTGTTTCAGTAATGATATATGCCAGGAGTGGCAAAGTACTCAAGCCCAGAACTTGAGTCAAAGTATAGATACTCCCGGTCAAATATTACTCAACTACAAGTGGAAGTTGCTTGCTTGAGTTAATATACTGTGTTAAACTCCTTATTTTATATTTCACTAGCTATTCAAAGATTTGGAAAAAACATCTTGACATATCTTCTCTTAGGCCTACGGCACACAATCTTTTCTGATGGGGGTCTGTGGCCAAATAGTTAGTAAATGCATATCAATTTGGGGGGCCTTTAGCATGAAAATAGAGAACCACTATACCAGTTGTCCTCAAAGTGGGGTCCGATCTACAAGCTACCAGTGGTTGTCCAAAATAGCCAATCTGCAATCTCACAATGTGTTGCAAATGCAATGTGTTGTGAGCTTGTAGAGCTGATGTATTTATTTAAAATCTTGAGATGATGTGAGGAATTTTTGAATAATTTTGAAATATTCAATCCTTCTCTTCTAGGGGCCCCTGGCACTACATATTTTCATATTGGGGCCTGTGGCCAAATATGTCTTAATTTGGGGGGTCCTTAATTGACGTTACAGACAGTGTTGCCAGACTCTGTGAAAGAGACAAGCACATGGGCCACATGAGCACTTTAAACAAATACACTAGCTATTTGAAAACAGCAGATCTACAAGCTCACAACGCGTCGCAATGCGACGCGTTGTAAGCTTGTAGGTCTGCTATTTTCAAATACAATCTTGGCCACTGATAGACACTTGAAACATAATTTGAAGTCATCGTTGCGTTTAGTGTCGCCCTCGCGTGGCGACATGTCCTTCAAATGCATTATTTCTCTTCCATTTTTACCCCCCCCAGTCCATTTTAACACGGAAGTGAGTGACGCATAGAGGCTACTGTACACATACATACGCACGCGCACGCGCGTGTACACACACACACACACACACACACACACACACACACACACACACACAGCTGCCTGCGGATCGCGGATCATAGATGCACGCACAGACAAATAGACAGACACAAACACAGTCATCGCCTCATTTATGGTTCAAAAATACAGCAGCGCAGCAGTGGCGAAGATCAGGGCTCGTTTTTTTGGGGGGTTTGTTGTTTCGGCTTCTATGCATCTAATAAATCCTCGGACGGAGAGATCTACAGCTGGCTGTGGTCGTAACGTAGCCTATAGTAGCCTGCCTGCCCTAAGCCTATATACATCTAGATCAGAGAGATCATTTAGATAGAATAGAATGGATCAGATCTCTGCAACATTGTAGCGATAGAGCCGCGTCTGAACGAACGCGCTACATTGTTGCGCTACATACAGAGGAGACGCCGCGTGTTGGATTAATATCTGGAATAATCTTTTGTGATTTATTTATTTTGATATTTTTGGGGGATTTAATTATTGGTTCTTCTTCTGATTCTTTCCAACTAAACCCCGGGGACTGGCCAGCAGCAGCAAAGCGGCACAAAGCTTCTATAAAGGTTGGTAACACTAACACAGCACAGGGATAGCCCAGCTGGTCCAGAGCGTTTATACTAATGAGTTCTCTCTAACGCTCTGCCAGGCGCGCTGCTCTGCTCATAGACCGAACATTCCACTCCCGTGCGAGGTCTCCGTCTTTAGTAAAAAATAAACCAAAAAAATCGCTTCTCACTGAAATAAAGGCTGTTTAGTGTTGTTAAAGGTCTATTCTCCAGGATGGGAAGCCTCTCAGGACCCCACCCTCGCTGTATAATACACTTTTTGGGCAAAAAATACATATTGTATTTACTCCACTGCGCCCTCTACAGATCTGATCAATATAAATTACCATAGACCAGATCTGTAGAGGGCGCAGGTGAGTAATTAAAATAATTTCCGCCTGGCGGACATATTTTATTTTTTTCTGCCCAAAAAGTGTATTATACAGAGAAGTTGGGGTCCTGAGAGGCCTCCCACCGTGGAGAGTCGTCTTTCAACAACACAAAACAAACTTTGTTTTGATGAGTAGCAAAATAGCTTTGTTCATTTTGACTAAAGTTGGAGACCTCGCACGGTAGTGGAATTTTCAGTCGATGGGAGGATCATCGCTCCTAACAGCGCATTAGAGAGGAACTCGCTAACGCTCTGGAACAGAGCTAGTATAGGGATATGTGCTGGGTAAAGCTTGATGCTGAGGTGTCGCCTGCCGAAAATAGCAGACCTACAAGACAAGAGCTTGTAGATCTGCTATTTTCGAAGTATAAGTGATAGGTTAATGTACTGTTTTGTGTGTATATTATTTATATGCTTGTAAAAAAACAGTGCGGCTGCAGTGATTAACTGATTATAGAGGCAGCAGTGGTTGTTATTTGTGTGCATTGGTTGTGTTCATGTCGTTCTTAACATTATATTTAGAATGAATTAAAAAATATTATTATACATATTTTTTTAGTATTTTAAATTATTATAAATTATATTAATCATAACAAAAATTGGACAGTTGATATTATTGATTTTTGGTGCACAGACAGAGGCGTTGTAAAGTGTTATTGTAACGTTTTCTCGGCTTGCTTGTTATTCAAATGATTAATAACCACTATGTTGTTATTCTACGTTTTGTCAGTTTGCCCCCAAAACAAATGTGTCGCGGTTTGTCAACAAACCAAGCCTTGAATGCATCTTGCAGCATGGAATCATATGTATCTGTTTGTTGTCGAAAGATCTACGAAAGACTCAGTTGGTTGGTTAAAATGTTGAGCAGGTTATTTTAGTCGTGTTTTTATGATTTTTTTGTTGTTGTATTTTATAATTAACACCTCTGTCTGTCTGGTCATATTAATTTATTTTGTTTTATATATACTTTTTTATTGGGGACAATTAAATAACATATGGCAAAGGTCATTGCATTTAATGTCACCCATTTTTTTGATGATAAGGCTATTCTCTCTCTTTAAAGGTTTTAGGTGACAGCTAATAAGCTATATGGTCTCTCAGCCATACATTGAAGCCGAACAGGTTGTGTTACAGAAGGAAGGCTGTGTCATCTCTCCTTTTATTGAGACAATTATTGATGCTGATGATGATTAGATCTATGGGGGGAGGGGCGGGGCGGGGGGCTGGTATGGGTGTTAAGGGGGTTGATATTGGTGATTTTAGATCTATGAGGGAGTGATATGGGTGTTTTAGATGTGTGAGGGGGCTGATATGGGTGTTTTTAGATCTGTGAGGGGGTTGATATTGGTGATTTTAGATCTGAGAGGGGGCTGATGTGGGTGATTTTAGATCTGTGAGGGGGCTGATATTGGTGATTTTAGATCTGAGAGGGGGCTGATATGGGTGTTTTTAGATGTGTGAGGGGGCTGATATGCCATATGGGTATATACCCCCATATATGAGATATATGAGATATATATGGGTGTTTTGTGTGACCCACTTATTATGCAGCTACAGTTTTCACTCTTTCCTCTAGAACGTGTGAGCGGTTGGTTCACAGCACATATGAACTATAATAACCCTGGCTGGGCTGACAGTCTACACAGTTGGCACCCTCATAGCAGGCTGCACACCTACATCACTAGCCTCCTAAACCCTTTATGGTTAACCAGAGTCGCTCCGGCCTTTATCCTAGTGTCTTTTCAGTTTTTTTGCTCTTCATTAAATTTCTTTGCTGAAAATAGCCAATCTTCAAGCTCACAAGAGCTTGAATATCGGCTCTTTTCTGCAAAAGCTTTCCACACAATATGATGCAGGGCTCTAAGTGGTTTATTTTCACAGATTGCTCAGAGAGATTTTATATTTATAATCTTCCTGGGCGTCCACCCAACATCCTTAACACAGTGATTTGACAGAAGTACATTAAAAGGTAGAGTAAGTCATATTGTTTTGTTAAAATAAGTGTGAAATAGCTCTATATTGCCACAGCAATCGTTTTGTTGTTCAGTAACAGGGGTCTGCCGGTCTCTCCAGCCCTTTAGTGAACAGAAAATAAATTCTCAGGTCGGGATGCCAATTTCATCCAATCAGGTGAGAGAAGTCGTGCAAGATAGGAAAACAAGTGAAATTGGGAAGTGATTAAATAGATAAATAAATGCGCAGACAAAATCGGAACTGGAACACAAGCTGATAAATTAATCTCTGTTGGGTTCTCTCTGCTGATTGGATGAAATCGGTATCCCAACCTGAAAATGTATTATTATTATTAAAGAGTTGGAGAGACCATGTTACTGAACAAACACTCTAGTGCAATGATTGCTGTCACAATATAGAGCTTTAACTTTTTAACAATAAACATTTTTATTTTAAGTACTACCTGCAGTGACAAATATCACCTTCTCCGCCCGGCTTCCCTCCCCCAAACACGGGCCAATTGTAAGACGCTCAGCAAGACCCTTACAGGTCTGTAACTCTGAGAGTGTACAAATGGAACCAAATGGACCCTTTACCGGTCCATTTGGTTCCATTCGTACACTCTCAGAGTTATGGTGGTCCTTGAAATCAAAACGTTTGAAAACCACTGGTATTGTAATTGTATAGCAGACGTGAATACCAGCACATACCAGCTCCTGACGGTGTCATTAAAAAACGGTTCCGGAAACGGTATACCAAACCTAATGGAATCGATTCTTGGTTCCTCAATGTTTGCTCTGGTTTCTCCGGTTCCGGATCCCAGCCCTTAATGTCCACCAGAAGAACCCCTAGACCCTGCGGTGGTGGACAGGTACTTTACACCTGCGCCACCCCAGCACCATAAGTATTGTCTTTAACTGCTTTTAAAGGCTGCATTACCGTAAAGTGGTGTCATTTTCGGAGCTTACCTGACTGTTCCAGCTGTTATGAATTTATTATGTGTTATTATCTATGATTTACATTCACCCACTTAGTTATTTTCGTCGCTGTCGGGCAAAAACCTCCTTATCTCCATGCATATTTCAACATTTTTGGGGTTTCTTTTATAAATTAGCGCCCTACTTCATCATACAAGAGTGTCGCACAGAAGTAGTGAAAATAGATGATCTACAAGCTCACAATGCGTCGCATCAGGCAGAGGCTCTGAGCCACTACTGCTAGTATTTGGCTGAATATCTTGTGATATTTGATTTGTCCATATCGCCCATTTTAACCCATTAAAACCGGGGAAGCATCGGTCATTTTCGATTTTTACTTTGGCTATTAAAAATAGCGGATATACAAGCTCACAGTGCGTCACTTCGTGCTGCGCTGCAAGCTTGTGCGTCTGCTATTTTTGAACATTTTTTATGGTATCTTGAAAGTGCGAGAACTACTGATTTAGAAGGCATTATGTAGAATCGGCCTCAGGTCTAAATGGTTCAAATGTTGTATTCTTGCTAGACCAAAACCTGCTTATGGGGGGCGCTCACTCTGAGTGTCCACCACCACGTGGAGTCAAGGGGTTTGAATCCACCGTGGTGCATAATTTACAGTTAGGCCGAGAGACAACAGCAGTGACAACACATAGAAATGTGTGCGGAGGAAATTATTTACATAATGATATGTGGAGAATAAAGGAATACAAAAAATGGCCTCTCTCACTCGTGTGTGTGTGTGTGTGTGTGTGTGTGTGTGTGTGTGTGTGTGTGTGTGTGTGTGTGTGTGTGTGTGTGTGTGTGTGTGTGTGTGTGTGTGTGTGTGTGTGTGTGTGTGTGTGTGTGTGTGTGTGTGTGTGTGTCGGAGTGAGACTAGTAGAACAAGCGGCTTGTGTAAAACCGTAAACTGTGTTTAATTTATTCAGTTCACTATTATTTTGTATTATTATTCTGTATGTTCTGTATTTAGCACACATGTGTCATTGCCAGGGCCGGAAGAAAATCCAGCTGTGTGCACGTGTGTGCGTATGTGTGTGCGCGCGTTACATCGCTGCACCCTACGGTTATGTCTTTGCTATTGTTGTGAAATACTGGAGGCTTGTTGAGATAAGCATACACTCATTGTTCCTCGCTATCTGCGTTAGCGTACATGCATGAACACGCGGATAACACTATGCAAAATTATTCTTCACTTTGAAATGCGCTGTAACTTTAATCTCACATGAGATTACACCACATATAGCTGCCTGCCCGGGATTCAGTTTCGAAATCACACTGAGAATGCCACGTTGAAGTTTCTGAAACACTTGCGGTTTGGAGCAATAACACGGTTTGGTATCGTTTCTGTTGGCAGCCAGTCAAAGCCTGAATCTTGTTCCAGCACTTGGCGTTTAACCCATTAAGCCCGGGAACGCATCTGTGTCATTTTTAGATTTCTTTTGGCTATTCAAAAATAGCAGATACACAAGCTCATAGCGCGGCACTCTGTGCGGTATTTACCGCATGGTTTGGTTACTCAAGTCGTGCTACTCATACGCTAAGTTGGCGGTGCCCGGGATCGAACCCAGGACTTTGTTGTCAGAAGGCGAGTGCTCTACTACTGACTGACTATGCAGAGGATGGCTTCTGTGTAAGGGCAGGTGACCTGGACACCGCAGACAGACCCTGGGCTCTATGCACAGCAGCCATATTGGAAAGAAAATAACACCTTTACAGGTGTTACCAATGATACTAATGAAGGCTCTGTTCCATTCTGGTCAGGGTGCTGACATTGTGCATGTTGGCTCACTGGAAACACTCCATTTTGGTTCCCAAATGGCCCCTTAAGGTGGGTGTGTAACTCTGAGAGTGTACAAATGGAACCAAATGGACCCGTGAGGGTCCATTTGGTTCCATTTGTACACTCTCATAGTAAGACAACAAATAAGACAACCACTGTGCCACACTAAATGGAACGGAGCCTTAATTAGTATTATTGGTAACACCTGTGAAGGAAGTAAGGAAGGGGCCCAATTCATTCCAAATATGGCTGCTGTGCATAGGGCCTATTGCCAGACTGATGATTGTGTGGCCACATCAGTTTCACAAGATGGTCGTCCACCAACAACACTTGTTACTCGTAGGCAGTGGTGTAAAGTATTTAAGCTACTCAGGTACTGTACTTAAGTACACTTTTGAGGAATTTCTACTTACTGCAGAGTGTTTCCAATTCCAATTTTCAATACTTTTGCTTCTACCTCCACTACATCTCAGAGGCAAACATTGTACCTTTTACTCCACTACATTTATGTAACAACTTAAGTTACTAGTTACTTTGTAGATTTTGATTATTATTACAAAACATGCATTAACCACTTCAGCCGTATGCATACTTGATCTACAAGCTCACAGCGTGGCGACACATTGTGAGTTTGTAGATCTGCTATTTTCAAAGCATTTGAACATCCTGCAAAATGAGTACTTTTACTTTCAGTACTTAAGTATATTTTAAAAGGAATGCTTTTGTACTTTCACTCAAGTAAACTTTTATTTACATTTATCTGTAACAGAGGGTTAAGTAAGATTCAGTAATAGCAATCATCATGATACCAATTTACAGGATGTTTTTTTTTGTCAGTTCCCCTCTCTCTCTATCTCTTGGTTCCCTTTTTTCAACCCAGCCGGACTGTCACAGTCATGATATTTTGGTTGATGATTAGTTGTTGTACAAATAATTGCAATTAACTATGAAATTGCTATTTTTTGGATTGAACATTGGAACATACTGTAGTATAAATACAAATATAATATTTCTGTTTGCCTTTGAGGCTTTGTAAACAATAATTGCACAGGGCGGATATGACAAAATAACGTAACCCATTAAAACCGGGAAACCATCCGTTTCATTTTAGATTTTAGCTGCAAGTTTTTCAGAAAACTCTTAGGATTTAGAACAGTGGTTCTCAAAAATAGCAGATATACAAGCTCCCAGCGTGTCACTTCGCGCCACGTTGCGAGCTTGTACATCTGCTATTTTTGAACATTTTTGAAAAATCTTGAATAAATTAGATTTTTTAACACAACTCTTCTCTTCTGGGGGTCAATACATATCATTTTCGGGTTCCTTGGCACGAAAAAGTTTGAGAACTACTGATTTAGAAGGCATTTGTAGAATCAGACTCAGGTCTCAATGGGATAACTGTACAAAGAAATGGCATGACATGACAATGATACTTTCAAAAACATTGAAAATAGCTGATGAACTGTACAAGCCAGACCTTGTAGATCGGCTATGATCGCTTTTATTCAACGGATTAATTCATACAGATGGATGGGAACGACTCTGGCGATGATGCAACATAATTGCGATTATGTCAAATAATTGCATTCAGGCTATTATGTAATAATCGTGACAGGCCTATACTATCCCAGCCTCCGCGGGCTGATGCCGTTGTTCTTCTGAACAGCCACCGTTCTGTCACAATCAGCTGTATTGTCTCTCCACATCGCAGGTTTACAGGTGTAAGGAAGTGGGTTGAATTGTTTTTCATATCAGCAATAGACAGGACCAATCATGTAAACATGAGGTTGAAAATTGGTGAAGTGCTTCGTTAAAGGGATAGTTCACCCCCAAAATGACTTTTTCTATCGATTAGTCACCCCATGGAGGCTTGAATTCATGGATATTTTTTTGTTTTGTCGCATTCCTAAGCCAATAATTGGCTTATTGGCTTAGGAATGCGACAAAAACAGAAACATATCCATGAATTCAAGTCTCCATGGGGTGACTAATCAAAAAAAAATGGGGGGTGAACTATCCCTTTTAAGCGCCATTTAAAAAATGGCGGAAATTGTCAGATCTAGATCTACAAGCTCACAATGCGCCGTAGCATCGCACTGCGTTGTCAGCTTGTAGATCTGCTGTTTTTGCTTCTTTTTTGCCTACGTTTTCTTTTTTGCCTACAGTGACACAACCAAAATATAGAAGCCATGTTGAAAGTGGTTAAGGCAATTGGGAAGAGAAAGCCGTTCGTTTGGTGCCTTTTTGAATGCACAGGGGCATTGTACAATCTACCGATGACGTTTCAGAATCAACTTATTGTCACATCACAGGTTTACAGGTGTAACCTGGTGACAGGCTGTGTTCAGGGCTTGCTCAACAGTCTGATTGTAGTCAGGGTGTTCAGGACAGTCTGGTGACAGGCGGTGGGTGTTCAGGGCTTGTTCAGCGGTCTAATGCAGGGGTTTTCAACTGGTGGTCCGTGGACCACTGGTGGTCCATGGAAGTATTGCATGTGGTCCCTGATCATGCATTCAGTATTGTAGGAAAGTGATTTTATCATTTTTATTTTTATTTTATTTTGGAGAAACTTAGTAACTTGGTATATAAAGACATCAACATAATTATCAGTGGTCCTTTGAGAAAATGTACTTAAAAGTACAAAAGCATTGGCATCAAAATCTACTTAAAGCACCAAAATTAAAAGCACTCATTATGCAGAATGTCGCATTTCAAGTTCTCAAATGTATACAAATCTTTTGAAAATAGCAGATCTACAAGCTCACAATGCGTCGCGATGCGACGCATTGTGAGCGTGTAGATCGACTATTTTCAAATGGCGAAATGTATATAGGGCTGAAGTGGTTTATGTATGTTTTGTAATAATTATCAAAATATTCAAAGTAACTAGTAACTAAAGTTTTCAAATAATTGCAGTGAAGTAAAAGTGCAATATTAGCCTCTGAAATTGGAAGTATTGGACATTGTAAATACTCAAGTAAAGTACAAATACCTACATCAAATACCTCAAAATTAAACTTACAGTACTTAAGTAAATGTACTTAGTTACTTTCCACCACTGGACATGGACCACCTGTAATCATGTCGTGGACCACTAGTGGTTCATGGACCACTAGTTGAGAAACAGTTCACTCAATGACCTAAGATGACGCGTCAATGCAGTTGACAGCAGTTACAGTTACTGGGAGGTAGTAGTACTTCCACAGAAAAGGGAAACAGAATCTCAAGAAGGGGAAGTGTGTACAATGTCGTTATTAGGAAATGTGCCCATGTAATAGTATGTCTGTATGTGTCTGCTCACTCATACATAAGTTACAGTATCAGTATATCAGTTAACATGAGTTAGAAGGCTGAATAAAGTAAGAGAAATTCGCAAAAACGCTCTGCTCACTATATTTCATTATTTAAGAACATGTGTCCATGCACAATTAGTTGAGAAACAGTCTTATAAAGGGTTATGCATATTTGATTTCTCACAACTACAATCATGCAGAGTTATAAGCTTGATTATGATGCATTATAGACTTGGGATGCATAGCAAGTGTTACCAAAAAGACTCATTTTATAGCCCATATCCCCACCCAACACACAACAGTGGTCCCCTGGTTGATTCTTAGTCTTAGGGTGGTGGTCCCTGGCTCACAATCAGTTGAAAACGGATGGTAGCCAGGTGGAAAGGGTTCAGAAGTGTGGCGTCAAAGCCTTCTAGCTGCTACTGTGTCTGTGACGTTCTCCTGCTGTGTCCTTATGTGGCCGCGGACCCCCCATCTCAAATCATTTGTTCCTGGGACCCCCAGAAGCAACGATTTGAGTTACAAACCTTTGCTTAAAAATATATATATATTCAAAGGTTTGCACCCATTTTCACGATTCTTCGTGAAAATGGGCGAGCTTGTAGATCCCCCTGGAACCCCCCCCCCCCCAAGGACCCCACCCTGGGCTGCCTCTCAATCAGAGCTGACTTGACTGCAGAGTGTCAGCCGTCAGGGAGACGTGACGACTTCAAAGCCATGATTGTGAGTGTATAAACAGAGGGGAGGAGAGAGACCGTGTTTGATCAGTGGTCCCCAACCTTTTCTGCATCAGGAGTGGACTGGAGGACCCACTTTGTAAATCTCAAAAGCATTTGCGGACCTCCCCCCCCTCTCTGACCACTTAAAGCGGTCAGAGGTGGTGGGGCCGTGTGCATTTTTTCAGAGCATTCTTATTCTAATGATCGATCAATCGTTTTTTGGAGGAGGGGGGGGGGGGGGGGGGCTGGATCAATGGCCCCCCCGCCCAGTGGTTGAGCATCGCTGCGTTAATCCGTCCGATCGGACGAACTATCCTCTTACTGCCGTCTTAACTGTCTGGACTGCTGTGCTTCTCGCAAATTAACTCATACTTCCTCTGATCGCTGCTGGTTGCGGGGGTGTGTGTGTGTGTGTGTGTGTGTGTGTGTGTAGGGGGGGAGGGAATGGGGGGGGGGGAACTAGCCAATACTAGGCATACATATCCTGTTCCCTTTTACAAGATGTATGTGTGTGTGTGTGTGTGTGTGTGTGTGTGTGTGTGTGTGTGTGTGTGTGTGTGTGTGTGTGTGTGTGTGTGTGTGTGTGTGTGTGTGTGTGTGTGTGTGTGTGTGTGTGTGTGTGTGTGTGTGTGTATTTTCCTGGTCTTCGTAAGTGAAATGGTTTGAGGCAGAGCCGTCTGGGAGAAATGCGGGGCCCGGTGCGGAGTTGGCGAGCACGCGCGTGCGTGCGTGGAGTACCCGCGCGTGCGATTTTTTTGCGGTTTCTGTCGGATATATCCGAGTTTTGGGTGGTTATTTGCGGTTATTTTTGCCCTCAAAATATTAAGTTGGGTGTCATGTTAACCCCATATTAAATTCTGCTGGTTTCCCGTTTTTTTGCGAGGCCCCCCCCAGCGCGGGGCCCGGTGCGGCCGCACCGTTCGCACCACCCTTCATGCGGCCCTGGTTTGAGGTGACGTTTCAGGTTAGGATTAGACATTTAGGTTAAAGAGTTGCGGTTGGAGTTTGGTGCACGAAAAGATATTTTTGGGATTAAAAATGGCAAATAAAATATGGTAATGTCATTGATAAAATGTCTGTTCTGAAATGTCTCCTGAGTATAGTAATACAAATGTGTGTGTGTGTGTGTGTGTGTGTGTGTGTGTGTGTGTGTGTGCGTGCGTGCGTGCGTGTGTGGATGATTGCATAGGCTACATAGTGAAGTTGTGATGTATGGCTTGAAGCAGATGAACGCGGTGGACAGTTAACCATACATCACTGCTTCACTACACACACACACACACACACACACACACACACACACACACACACACACACACACACACACACACACACACACACACACACACACACACACACACACACACACACACACACATCGCACGCGCACACAGCTACCATTAATCAGGTGCGTAGAAATGCCAGCTCAGCTGAAATGGACGGCATGTTGTCGCCCGCTGTCTATTGTTGATGATGTCATTAGTGCTGTCGGTTGTGTCACTGGTTGATGATGTCATTAGTGCTATCGGGTGTGTCACAAAAAAAATGACATTTTTTTTCTGTCTGGTGTGCTTGAGCCAGGAGTGTACAGCTTCCCGGCCCACGCTGGCTGGCTGGCTGACTGTCTTGCTGGCCACTCATTTGTCTTAACGACTTAATTGTGTTTTTTTTGTCGTTGAACACCGAAACATATGCATGCAAATTACATTTCTGTTTGGCTTTTAGGCTTTGAAGTTGCACAGGGAAGCTATGACAAATAACCTAAATATGCAAAGAAATTACTGACATGTTTAATAACTTTATACTTTCAGAAAAACATTATTAGTCGAAATAGCAGATCTACAAGCTCACAACGCGTCGCAATGCCACACGTTGTGAGCTTGTACATCTGCTATTTCCATGATTTTAGAAAATGTTTCAACATGGAAACGATTATGCAAAATAATTGCGTACCATTAGGTGACTATGTAATAATTGTAACAGGCCTAGATTCAGGTGCAGTAGAGACACCTCAGGGTCACTGTCTAGGATTCAGCTTTTCTCACTGGGTGTGTCCCATGTCCGTACCCTGCTCTGTTTAGGAGTATAATAGAAGACATATCACACATTGTTCCCTGCTGTCTTGTTTTTCTATGTGCACAATTTATAATTTTACGCACCGTACATTCAAGTCAAGGACCCCCAAATGAATATGCATTTGGCCACGGACCCCTGCGAGGGACCCCCCCAGAAGATAAGATTTATGTGGGAAAAACAGCAGATACAAGTTCGCAGCGTGAGCTTGTAGATCTGCTATTTTTGAAAGCCAACCTATACATGATTGTGATGCTATATTAACTTCAACTACTTTTGCTGGGGACCCCCTGGAACTCCCCCCCCCCCAAGGACCACTGCTTTAGACACCTCAATAAAATAATATAGTGTGGACATAGAAAACATAATTTACAACAGGAAACAACTTGTGATATGTCTTCTTGGATTTTCCGGAGACGATTATCTGACCATGGACGCAATCATACAAAAATATTATTTGTTCACAAGCTGGTCCAGCTGGCTCTGATTGACTTCAATGCATTCCATCCAACTTCCGGTTCCAAGTTATTGCTGCATCCCAGGTGCGTCAACAGCGAATGCCTGGCGTCGATACAAATACGTTTTTAAATAAGTTCCTTGTGTCCTACAAGGAAGAGTTTCCAAGCTGAACAGTGTGACGTTAAATGACTCAAATGTTATGTTACGTGGGTGCATGTGCGCACAGATTAAACTGTGGCATAATAAACAAACGCTGTTCTTTCATTGGCATCAATGAGCAGGTAAAAGTCCGGAATTCAAAATGTGCTTGAGTACAAGTACAAAAGTATTATTTTCAAATGGCCCAGTTGAAGTGGTTAATGTATGTTTGTAATAATAATCTAAATCTACATCTAATAATCTAGGAAACTAGTAACTAAAGTTTTCCAATAATTTTAGTGGAGTAAAAGTACAATATTTGGCTCTGAGAACTGGGAATACTCCAGTAAGGTAAATAATACCTCAAAATTGTACTTAAGTAGAGTACTTGAGTAAATGTACTTAGTTACTTTACACCACTGCTCTATACCAGCAGTTATCAGCTTCTGGAGTAGTGTGGAGGTGTTAAACCTGCAGAAACACATTGTCCTCTCGCTGTATTTTGGTGTTTACACTGTTTGTTTTCGTAGACGGGGATGTTTTTGGGCGCCGAAAACAAACGGTGAAAACACCAAAATACAGTGAGAGGGCATGTGTTTCTGTAGGTCTGTGGTGGAAGAAGTACTCAGATATTTTACTTAAGTAAAAGTGACAATACCACAATGTAAAAATACTCTGTTACAAGTAAAAGGCCTGTGTTCAAAATGTTACTTGAGTAAAAGTACAAAAGTATTGGCTTCAAAATATACTTAAAGTACCAAAAGTAAAAGTACTAGAATGTTTGAAAATAGCAGATCTACAAGCTCACAACGCGTCGTGATGCGACGCGTTGTGAGCTTGTAGATTGCCTATTTTCAAATAGCCTATGTATAAAATAGGGCTAAAGAGGTTAGTGTATGTTTTATAATGTAATAATTAACATCAGCAAAGTAACTAAAGTTTTCAGATAATTGTAGTGGAGTAAAAGTACAATATTTGCCTTGAGATGTAGTGGAGTAGAAGTAAAAGTATTGAAAATTGGAAATACTCCAGTAAAGTGAAACATACCGCAAAATTGTACTCAAGTACAGTACTTGAGTAAATGTACTTAGTTACTTTACACCACTGCTGTAGGTACACACCACCACACTACTCTAGTGGCTGATAGAGGCAGTGCTATAGAGGGAAATTAATTAAAATAATGGGTAATTGTTTTAACATATATTGCTTTATGTTTCTTAATTTCCTCTCCCCTTGCTTCCTCTCGTATCCTAAACCCATTGTCGACGCAAGGAAAGGACGCAAGTGGGGGACGCAAGGATTTAATTTGGGACGCACCCAGTGAGATGGATAGAAGTGGCTGCGCAGCCTTTCAACTAATTATGACAGCAAATCTTTATTATATTCTGCCCTATGAAAGCTTTAGGCTATTAAAAAAAACAGGCGAGATAATTAGAAATATGGCAGTGGAAGGACTGATCCCACGGGGGTCGGTCTGTCTGTCCACAGCCTGTTATTATGGTGGAAGACTTGATGAAAATAGAAGAAGCCATTTAATTAACTTATAGATTGTGCTGATGTAGGCTCTGTGTAAAATTAAAGTCCCCCCCCAACATGTAGCTAATAACAACCCTTCTTTGGTAATTAATACACAGAAAATACATCTATCTACGCATATCGGTGTTTCCCAAACAATGGGTCGGGAGTCTCGGGACCCATTTTTGGGTCACAGACTAAATTGTTTATGGCCTGCACATAGCCTTTTTATGTACTTTTTACAAACAATTTTGTTTTGTTTTATTTCAATTAAAAAAATAATTATAATAAAAAATATATAATGAAAAGAGCCTATTTTTCTATTTTCAAATGTTGTTTTATTAGGGTTTTAGTTGTTAGTTCATAATATATTTTTGAAATTTTGGGTCCCAGGGAGACACCAAATAATTAATGTTTTGGGTCTCGAGCTGAAAAGGGGAACTGCTGGATATGGTGTGGAACAGCTTAATAAATAACACATTCCACAAGCCCTTCACGGTGTAAATTGTAAAGAATACAGTCGAGACGTTATTTATTTGACATTTATATTTTAGATTTAGACATTAGAATTGTAATGTATTACCATAATATACTGTACAGATACATAATACTTGACTGTTTGATTTCTAGATGTAAATTATATCTTTTTGGAACTCTAATCAACCTACAAATGCAATAACAGATTTGCAGTGGTGGACGATGTACTCAACCCCAGCACTAAAGATACTAATGGTTGAATTTACTCCACTACAAGTCAAAGTATCTCTGTCAAAATATTAGTCAAGTTAAATTGCTCTTAAATATACATTACTGAAGTATTCAAAAGTACATGCTTTTAAAAATACTTAAGTGCAAGCACATGCAAAAATAGAAGTATATTTCTTTTTTTATATCAATTCATTGCTGTAATGTTTTCCAATGAATTTATAGAACCTTGTAACTCTGAAACCACCTGCACTGCATGCACCGGCGTGCTTTCTTGTAGTAGCACACTATACTCTATACAAAGCCTGTAGAAACCTATAAAAACGTAGAAATGAATTGTATCGTCAAAAAAGGACAGCCATTGCCATTTATTTGTTTTATTTAACACCCTCCCCCCACACACACACATCAGAAGCAAATTAATTTACTTATAGTCTGTCATTGCAGAGCAAGCAAGCTACATCTCTGCTTTCTAGAACTCACTGTTGAAACCACTTGACTTGACTACACAGGAAGAACATAACACATACCATACAGTACCACAACAATATTTGACCACAACTCTTGTCTGTCTGTGTCTCTGCTTGTCTGTCTGGGTGCATGCATACGTGCGTTTCTGTCTCTGTGTTTCTCTTTCTGTCTGTGTTTCTCTTTCTCTCTCTCTCTGTGTGTGTGTGTGTGTGTGTGTGTGTGTGTGTGTGTGTGTGTGTGTGTGTGTGTGTGTGTGTGTGTGTGTGTGTGTGTGTGTGTGTGTGTGTGTGTGTGTGTGTGTGTGTGTGTGTGTGTGTGTGTGTGTGTGTGTGTGTGTGTGTGTGTGTGTGCAGTCATAACAACACCAGAGAGGAAATACAGTGACACTGATAAGCAGTGTTGTAACGCGTTACAAAGTTACTTGTTTACTGTACCGCAACTACTTTTTGCAGTACCGGTTCATTATGATCCAAATTCTACTTTCACACAAGCCGTTGAGACGCCTGCTCCAGTCTAGAGCCAGGCAGAACTAAAATGGCATGATTTCAATGTTGAGACATTGAGACATTATTCCTATATCTACTAGGAACTATATCTCATCATAGTGTGGAGCTACAATAGATGGAAGTTGAGAGTTGTCATCTTGTGCTTCAGCAACATACATTTTGAAACAAAATTTAAAAAAAAGTAAAGTAACGAGATACTTTAAACATCCAGTGACTAGTTATGTAACTAGTAACTAATAACGTTAAAGTTAATTCTTTTTTTTAAAGTTACTTCCCAACACGGCTGATAACTGGATGTACTGTCAGACTTGAACACAGTAGCCTACACCACAATAAATGCTCTGCATGGATGAATCTACCTTTATAACTGGTCAACAATACTGCTGTCAGCAAGGCAAATTCAATAAAATATATGAAATAAAACCAAGCAAAGACAAGTTGTAGTGTCTGCTCAACGGCTTGTTGGATCTGGGTCACACTTCCGGATCGAATTGTACTGGGCCCGAGTCCGTATGTAGTGGAGTAGAAAGTAAAATAGTTGTCTTGGGAATGTAGCGGAATAAAAGTAATGAGTATCAAACAAATATAATACTCAAAATATGTACTTCAGTACAGTACTAAATTACTAAGTAGTAAGTAAAGTAGAGTAAAACGCTAAATCATTTCGCCCTGATGAAGACCTTCAGTAACCACTTCAGCCCTATATACATTTCAGCCATTTGAAAATAGCCGATCGACAATTTTCAAAATGTTTTGAATACATTTTAGACGTGATAGCTTGTGAAACGGGACATTCTGCATAATGAGTACTTTTACTTTTGGTACTTTAAGTATATTTTGATGACAATAGTTTTGGACTTTGCACATTTTTAATACCAAACTTGTACTTCTACAATAGGGTATTGATAGTTTTACTTAAGTAAAACGTGTGTGAGTACTCACTGATGGTTACACCCCTTACATGCCATGGGTGCTAGAGTGAAAAGAAACAATTAATTTAGGGCTGCCGTGAATGGAAATAATTCTGTATAGGGGTGCCCTGACTCTGAGCCCAAAACTGTTTAACAATCACCACTGACATAAATACATTTTTTAATAAACAACTTAAAATGTACTGTCGGTTTTTTGCCTCGCTTGTTTGCTGTTTAACAACAGAACCACTTCCCACTTCCCAGAAACCATTGTGCAACACATCAAAGCTAAATGACACCCGCGTTGCAGTTACTGGTGGCAGTTGCAACACTAGTTTTGTGACATTGCGCATTTTTCAGAGCTTCTTCCTGCAGAGCAAGTCTGTGATCGGTGTGGGTGGCCCAGCAGCAGCACCCATGGGTGTGAGTGGCCCTGCCCTGCACACATATTGAACAACTTGGTTCACATGCGGTATACATATATGTATAGTCATATTCCCACTTATTAAGGATATTTTGACATTTCTATATATTGTTTTTATTGTTATTATTATTATTGTTGTTTAGATATATTCTAGTATATATCTATATATTCTAAGCTTTGAAGATAGCTTTTAGGAAGGCCACTCGACAAGCCCAGCTGGGTTTTTTTGGCCTCTCCGGCACATCAAATTTTGATTATGATATTTCCTTTTCATATAAATGTTTTGTTTTTTCATTCTTGTTTTTGTTTTTATCAAATGTCATTTTTTAATGTGCAAATAAACTAAACTAAACTAAACATTCCTAGATTAGTGGTTCTCAAACTTTTTCATGTCAAAGACCCCAGATTTATATATATATATTTGGCCACGGACCCCCATCTGAAAATGGTTTGTGCCAGGGACCCCCAACAAATCAAACACATCTTAATTATTCAAAAAAAGGTCCAAACATTTTCAAGACTTTTCAAAAGCAGATTTACAAGCTCACAGTAATGTGAGCCTGTACATCTGCTATTCTTTAATAGCCAGAGCATAACATTGGGATAAATTGGTTAGAATGATTGTGATTCTATATTAACACATTTTGCGGGGACCCCCTGGAAGCCCCCAAGGACCCCTTTGAGAGCCACTGTTCTAGATTAGGTTTTGCAACTATTGATTGAGACTGTTATTGGTCCCGTGGGATCAAGTGGGAATCAGGTGTCATAGCAGCAGCACAGCAATAGGCAAGGTTCCTAGTTCGATTCCCCACCGGCTCCCCCTGGGTTAGTTGTTGAAGGGCCCTTGAGCAAAATACAGAACTCCTAATGAGCAGGTTGGTGCCTTGCATGGTTTCCTCCGCCATTGGTGTGTGAATGGGTGAAAGTGAAATACATTTGTATAGCGCTTTGGATGGAAAAAGGCGCTGTATAAATGCAGTCCATTTAGAAATCAGGCATCAGGAACATGCTTTATGTTCACTGACGGCGGTTTAGAAAGAAAGACAGCGCGCTGGAATTACAGTTTTATCAGCACAAGGAAAATCTGGGTTCTAATTTAGTTTGATAAATCTGTTAGATCTTCTGCTGGTGATATTAACATGGTTTTGGACTTGCTGATGATAAGTCCATTCTCATGATGACCTTTAGTAAAACTCAAGCTGTCTGAAAGTCAGATGAGGGATTATGATAGATCAGAAATATAGTTAACATGTGTCCCTATGTGACACTATCAGGAATGTACAAAGACAACTCTGTTGATTAGGCGTGCAACCGCCAGCTATTTTAATGGGTCATATCTACAGAATGTCATTGAGCAGAGGCATCTGGCTATTTATTGTGGTCTTTGAAATTAAGACCTCAACATGCTTGTTACTGAGAGTGCGATGCTGAGGCACTGGGAAGAGGAGTACTCTAGTGCAGTGGTTTTCAACCTTTTTCATGCCAAGGACCCCTAAATTGATATACATTTGGCCGCGGACCCCCATCTGAAAATGTTTTCTGCCTGGTACAACCCCTAGGACCACTGGAGGTCCCCGGACCACTGGTTGAAAACCACTGCTCTAGTGTGCATTTACCATAGAAATGCATGGCGGACAGGCACTGGCAGTGAAAAAAAAAAAAAAACGCTTTCTCTGGACACGGTTCTTTAAACTTAATCAGAATCATCTTTATTGTCACATCACAGGTTTACAAGTGTAAAACAGTGGGTGGAATTAGTTTTTTGTGCAAGCTCTATCGAAGAGGGGGGGGCAATAAGGTATCTACATATTTACACATACTATAAAGACACAGGAGCATTTAATTTAGTCAGGGGAACGTTTGCAAAGCTAAAGTACCTGTTGTCTTCACCCGTTCTACACTCTTCACTCAGAGTGTAGAACTGACTGACTAGCCCAGCAAGATAACAATTTACTATTCACGATTCAGATGTTTTTCAGAGTCTCTTATCCAGAGTGACTTGCACCGTACGAGATCAACAGAGTAAATATCATGAATTATTTTTTTTTAAAGATATTTTGGGGGATTTTCTGCCTTGATTTTGATAGTATAGTGGAGAGCGACAGGAAACGTGGAGAGAGACGGGGAGTGACACGCAGCAAAGGTCGTCGGTCTCGGTTATCGAACCTGTGACTCGCTGTCAGGCTGCATTAGAGCCTATATGTGGTACGCGCCATAACAACTAGGCCATCGGCGCCCCCAAATGTCATGAATTCTAGTCTACTAACAACAGAGTAAATGCGGAGTCATCCCTATGTTCCCCAGGTTCTAACACGGGGAACATAGATCCCATAAATGCCAGTGGTGGTCGGTGGACAGTAATGAAATGATGAGGGACAGAGGTTTTAAACACCACTGACAGAATCTTGCTGATTCGTTGAGCTTCCTTGGAGAAGATGACCAACCATGCGGTCTACAGGCACAGCGCCAGGCCAGGGGACCAATCAGCACCATGCCAGGGGACAAATCAGCATCTGACCTGGCAGTAAACACGGGCCTTAATTGACTCTAAACTCGTTAGGCGAGCAGAATGCCAAATGATTTCTAGCCAGTAAAAAACATTGAGTGTGATTGAATGTCTGCAGTTTGCTGTTGTGATTCAGCACACATCCTGTGGCCCGTGGTGTGCTACAGTACAGTAGCTGGTATTGGAATTTAGCAGGCAGCTGCCATGCTCATCATCATTAAGGTGTTTCAGCTTGGCTCTCTGTGGACACATCAGTCTGACCATGCAGGCTGTTGCATAATGCAGTGGTTCTCAAACATGTTCATGTCAAATGGGCCCTGATACCTACCAAACTATAGGGTTAGGGGTCCTTGAAATTAAAAGGTTTGAGAACATTGCTGTACCACAGTGTGGGGGCCCAAGAGCTCAGGGGGCCCCTAGCCAGAGCCTTTGCATGAATTGTCGCTGTTAACTTTGCATTTCTTGTCAAAGGGCTTAGTAATTCATGTCAATAACAGAGTCCGAAAACTCCTACTGAAAACTGAACGAATAGCCTAAACATTGTATGTCAAAAGAAAGAAAGCCATCATGATACCAATGCATGTTTATCCGGCCTGATTATCTATAGGACTTTAGAGGGGCATGCAAAAAGCTAGTTCAAAACAGCACTGGAATCTCTAAAATGCTGTGTTAATATGGTGTTGGCGTTCTGTGTATCCTATGCATGTACGACGTACATCCTCTTGCAGTTGAAAATGGTTATTGCGGACGACTGCAAGTCAGTCTGTGCCCAAGGGCCCGTTGTCTATTTCCACTGTCCCACATATCATTTCGTCACCTTGCTAAACGAATGGCCTAAGTAATCTTTTTAAGTTTTTCAGAAAAAAATACAAAACTGATCCAAAACAAAACTATATGATATTTCTTAATCATTTCACCCAAAACATTTATAACAAATTATGCCTATTAACATAAAAAATAACACTGTCTTGTCAGTTATGTAACATAAGAGATTTAAATAGGTTTAAATAGAATTAAACCTGACTTAGGCCATACAATTTGATGATTTTCTCCAGACGTCACAAAGTCAAAAACCATGTGACTTAGGCCAAAAAAATGTCTATTTTGGCCCAAGTCACACTGGGGAGATAGGCCATTATACTAAAAGGGGCGGGAACAGCATGATCCTTTTCAATTAGGAGATAGGCGATTTTACCAGAGGTGGCCAGTGTCATGAGGAGCTGACTTAGGCAAAAATATCAGTTTCCTCAAAAGATGACTTAGGCCATTAGTTTAGCAAAGTGACGTTTTTTTTGTTTACTGGTAATGTCAGGACTATGGTCAAAATGAAACCTGCCGTCCTCTGTTTCACTGCTGCTAAGTCAGTTTATTCACTTCCTCATTGTTACTGTAGCTATTTTTATTGATTTCCTCATTGTTGCTGCAGTGTCAATTGTACTCACGTAAACCCCATTTAGACCTGAATCTTGTACGCCTTCAATCTTGTACTGTCGGTGGTGTGTCGATTTTGTTGTTAATAACACATCTACAGTACATGCAGAAAAGCTATGTTGTCTAAATATTGTTGTCAATGCAGATGACAACTTCAATATCAGCTTTATTATCACCACACAGATTTACGAGTGTAATATTCTTTCTTACAACTCCCATCATGTGTAGTTTTCAGGAAGGGGAAGAAGAACAGAGATAGAAAGAAAGAACACGAAAACAGGTCAGATATTCAAGTGTCCCTGATATGAGTGCAGTGAAATATGCGTATACAAGCGGGTCAGATATAAAAAAAAAAAAAGGCAATGGTATGAGGCAGCTCAAATAGATAGGATTGTCGCCCGGAATCGTTTACATTTTCTAACATTTTCAAAAAATAGGGGAAATATCAGATCTACAAGCTCACAACGCGTTGCGTTGTGAGCTTGTCAATTGGTTATTTCTGCAATTTTTAAGTAAAATGATTCAATAAGTCAGTCGTTTCTTTAGATATTTAAGTTATTTGTCATATCTGCCCTGTGCAACCTTTGAACAGAAATGTCATTTTTATTTATTATGTTCCAATGTTCAATAAAAAAACAAGCACAATCAAATGTTTTCCTATGGCAATTAATCATGTAGTAAAATGTGATCATGGTGCCAGCCCTTGTAGAGAGATAGTGGAGTGTAGCCTGGCTGCCCTGAGCTCTGAACTTGCTTGAACTGCCACATTCCACCATAACTGCCAGGGCAGTGTTGCCAAGTCTGCTTACTATAAGCCACTTTAGGCTTGTTTCTTTTTCTGGAAAGTTGCTTGTAAATATCAGAAGTTGCATGATAGGTTTTTTTCTTTAGGGCTTGGTTTCTAAAGTGTAGTTGCTTATTTGGGCTTGCTTCAGTTTAACCACTTTAACCCTGTACTGGTCACTGGCACAAAAATATTTCAGATGGGAGTCTGCGGCCAAATACATATTAATTTGGGGGTCCTTGACATGACAACGTTTCAGCTCTAAAACTACATTAGACAATAAAGTTTACTGACCTTCCCTATAGTCGCTTATTTTGGGCTCGTTCTCGTAGGCCTGGTTGTGCTTGTTTCTCTCGCAGAATGTGGCAACAGGGCTGCCAGGGCAGGCGCAGTGTGTTATGGGTGTTATGTAATTTGTTTTGGGAGTTGTTGCACATAAGGGTAAGGTTGTTTGTACCTCCGAAGATCTGTTGTCTCGCTGACTCAGTGACTCAGCATCATTACATTCAATGTTTAACCCATTCAACCGGGAAAGCAATCAAAGCATCTGTGTCATTTTAGATTTCAACCACTTTATCCATTGTTTTAAAGCATCTGTGTCATTTTAGATTTCAACCACTTTATCCATTATTTTATACTTTGGCTATTCAAAAATAGCAGATCTACAAGCTCATAGCGTGCCGCGTCACTTTGTGCCACGCTATGAGCTTGTAGATCTGCTATTTTAGAAAAATCGTGAACATTTGAATGTATAGTTTTTAAAGCGAACATTTTTAACTCAAATCTTTGCTTTTGGGGTACCTGGAACAACATATTTTGAGATGGGGGTCCGCAGCCAAATACATATCATTTTGGGGGTCCTTGACATGAAAAAGTTTGAGAACCAACAAAGGTTTTTTCAGAAAACTGTTTAGATTTATAAGACATTTGTAGATCGGCCTCAGGTCTTAATGGGTTAATGTGATTGTGCCACAAGGGGAAGCAGGCAGGGTGGACTATATCTATTGCTCAAATCGTAAGCTGTTTAAAGTCTGATGTGTACAAGTGGGTCTGTAACACAGTGTTTCCCAAGAACTGGGTAGGGACCCATTTTTTGGGTTGCGGACCCATGTTAATGCATGGGTCCCTTTTTTCTTTGCTTTTCTTACATTTAGTTTTTAATCATTATTGTTTCAAAAGATAAAAATAAAGATAATTCACAATTCATGAAGTAAAAACAAATTCAAACATTTTTGAAAAGATGAATAAAATAAAGAAAACAAATCATTTCCATGAATTACCGTAGAAGGGAAAAAAAGCCTTTAAGAAGTAGCTGATCTACAAGCTCACAACGCATTGCGATCTGAAGCGTACCTATTTTCAGTAGTTTGGGTCTTGGGGAGACTCTTTTGGGTCTCGAGCTAAATGTTTGGAGAACCAGTGCTGTAACATGCATGAAGTAAAAGACAGTGAAAAAACACCAAAATACAGCGAGAGAGGACAATGTGGTAAACACCACCTCACTACTCCAGTGGCTGATACAGTAACTGCTGCTATAGAGGGAAATGATGGGTACATTTATTCATTCAATTCAATTTCAATTCAAAGGGCTTTATTGGCATGAGAAAACATACGTTTACATTGTTCATTCATTGTTATGTTATGTAAACACACATGTTATGTAAACTTTGGGCCTTTAACACTGTGAGTGTCAAAATCGACCAATAGGCCTATTAACACTCTCAGAGTTAACATGCTGGATTATAATCTTATAATAGCACATTGAGAAGCAAAAATAGGAATGGCCATCAAAGTTAGACAATCCTGAACACTTTCAAGAGACCTTAGATAGAACTAGGTAAACCCTCTCTTTTTAATTCAAAGAGTCCTTGTTAGCCCAGTTGCTTTTATGAAATCTTCACACTACTCCTTCAAAAGACCTTGGACGTGCCACTCTGAGCCAAGACATTGTTGTGGTGGCAGCATTAAGAGTGTGTGTGTGTGTGTGTGTGTGTGTGTGTGTGTGTGTGTGTGTGTGTGTGTGTGTGTGTGTGTGTGTGTGTGTGTGTGCGTGTGCATTCTTGTGTGTGTGTGTGTGTGTGTGTGCGTGCGGGCTGCGTAGGGCTGGGTGCAGGCCCTCATTTGTCATTCACTAAATAGCTTTGTTACAGATTGGCTTGAGGCTAGCAGCAGCAGTGTTTATCCTGTCAGAGTGGCATTTATCTTGACACTTCCCCTTATGGTGCTCTTTATAATGTTGCAATGCTAACGTAGCTTGATGTGTGTGTATAAGAAGGACGCCTGGTTTGTTAGTGATTAGTAGAAAGAAGAATAGCGTTGCTGTCGGAAGGAAACCTTGTACGTCCAAAACCGTTGGACATAATTATGAAAATAGCCGATCTACAAGCTCACAATGCGTCATGTTGTGAGCTTGTAGATAGGCAATTTTCACTACCTTTGTGCGACACTCTTGTATGATGAAGTAGGGTCTTAATTTATGAAAAAACATAAAAAGTTGAAATATGGAGATTTCTGCCTCACATCAACGATAGGACGAAGAATAGTAGAATACTGAACACTGACTGTTGTTCTACTTCCTCTTTGTATCACTTGTATCAGTGGTTCTCAAAGTAGGGTCCGGGGACTCCCTGTGGTCCTTCATGTGTACAAGTGTGTCTGTCCCTGTAACGTGCATGATGTAATTAGACAGGACATGTCATGTTTTTTTCCACTTCATAGTTTTTAGACAATGCGGTGTCAGTCAGCTGCTGCTGCGGCTCTGTCTGTCTGTTGACGTTAGCAGAGCGGCCATAAACTAGCCTACTGGCACCTGACGTAGGTGGTTCGTCCCGATTTTCTGTACATCTTTGTAAAGTTAGTGTTAGTAAAAGTTAGTAAAAAGCAGGTAAAAGAGTAACGTGAGCAGTCAGTGTCTGCAGCTGACTGACACCGCGCAGCAGCAGCTGATTGAGTCTGACACCGCAGCAATGGTTGCCTACAGGGCAGCGCTCCGTGGATTTGTGTATACTTTCGCCTCTTGTTTTACTACCATTAACAGTGCCTGCTATTGGAGAAGGATGAAAATGATTACTTCCCAATCCCAGACAGTATAGCACATTGAGAAGGCAAGCAAATATGAATGGCCAAGAAAGATAGTTGTTGGCCCAGTTTTAAAGTCCTTCAAAAGACCTTTGAGGACGTGCCATTCTGAGCCAAGACAATAGCCAAATTCCAACGCATGCCCAAATCTCTGCTCTCTCACTCACTCCACACTCGGTCCTCCAGCTTAACCTGGAAATAGTTTGTTTCCAAAATAGAAATGTGCTTTTGGGGGAGCCGAGACCGGAGAGCGAGTGGGCTCTCCAAGCCGCTTGGAGCGGCAAACAGCGAGTGTACAACCAACCAGTGTACACTACAGCATGTTCTCGTGCGCTCGCCAGAAGCGTTGACTGCCTATCTGTTCTGTTATTGGATGGACCGTCCCCTCTGGCTATGGGATGGAAACCATGACTACGCTGTCTGGGAGATGGGGTCTAAAACAAAAAAAAAACAGCTGTGCTGTGTCGCCGACTTCAAAGACAAAACTTTGTTCTTCATGCGTGTGTTGAACGGTTTGAGAGTGAAAGTGTGCGTCCCACTTGATTTAACTGCAGAGATACTGAAGTGCATTTATCATTCTGAATAACATCAAAGCTACTGAAGCAACACATTAAATAATGGGTTGATTTGTCATGCATGGTGTGGGAGAATGTCAAACAGCTCATGTATGAGAAATACAGCATCTAATATAATAAACATGACATGCAGGAGTAGAGAGTGAGTAAGTAGGCAGGAATGTGAGGAATTGGAATGTGTCTGTCTGTGTCTGTGTGTGTGTCTGTCTGTAAAGTTTTGTGAAACTTTACACACTAGCTCTTTGTTTCCTAAACGAAATGTAAAATTATGATGTTTCTACATACAGCCACCCAGTTGAAGAAATCAAAGATTGAGGCTTTAACTTGTGGCAACCATGAAATATCACGGACCATTAGGGTTTCATGGAGGATGCCTCTGATTATGTATTCTATTGTTAGTTTGGCCACTTCAAATACTGTTTAATCTTAAAATATCTTTAATATCTGTTATTACTGGGTTGCGCCTCATTGCATGCCCTGTCGCACTATGAGTTAGCCAATAGAAAGACATGTTGTACTCTGAGTTAGCCCAAGGATTTCCAAACTTTTCAGGCCGTGACCACCCAAAATAAATCATATTTGAACTGGGGACCCCCCACCCTGACAAGCACTTGGAACTGTACAGGCATTACATTTAGTTGACTTAGTTCCACAGATAAATATTGTGAAAATAGCATACCTACAAGCTCACAACGCCTCGAGGTGTTCTGAGCTTGTAGATCAGCTATTTTCACAATGTTTGCCTCTTTCTTACGTAATATTTGGCCAATTTCGTATTAAAAAGGTCTTAAAAGTCAATACATTGTAACGTCAGAAATGTGCAGATACCCTGTATACACTTATACTGTATGTTGGTTTGTTTACTGTTGAGTGAAAAAAAATGTGTTGCACATTAAGCTAATCATCCGTGGACCCCCATGATCTGAAAATATTTTGTGCCAGTGACCCCCCATACAAGATTTGTGTAGTTAATTATTTAAAACATGGCAGATCTACAAGCCCACAACGCGTCTCGATGCCACGCGTTGTGGGCTTGTAGATCGTCTATTTTCAAATACCCGATGTAATCGAGAAAAAAATGATTTTGATGCTATATTAACACATTTAGCTGGGGACCCCCTATGACCGCCTCAGGGACCCCTGGGGGTCCCCGGGCCCCCTGTTGAAGACCCATGCTCTATGGAATCCAAATGACTGAAATCAGTCACGGCGGCTGAGAACTTTAATCCATGTCTGTATTTCTTTCGTAAAGCTACGTTGAAACCGCTTCCTTTCAAACCCTCTGTCAAAGCAAAGCTGAATCCCTTCAAGTTATTCGTGCATGGAGGTGACATTATTTTAAGGTTGTTTTGTTTTTGTTGTTGTTTTCATGACTCGGATGGTGAACCTGTCAGTGTGGCGTGCTGAGGGGTGGAAAGCAGTGGGTGAAATTCAAACGGAAGAGTTAGTAGGCGAGACGAAGAGATAAAATAGGATTATGATGAAGGATGGAACTGCTCCTCTCTCCCCCTGAACGATACGCATCATTAAGTTTAATTCCGACTCATCATTCCTGCGCTGCCTGTCTCCTTTGTACCTGTGGCATAAGAGTTTTACCGGGTGTACCGCTGTTAAGGTGCAATTGTGTAAATCGGTTAGCCTTTAAAGAATAACTCTACTATTATATTGTAGGACTGAAATGTTTGCTGCTTTTGATATTGGTGGGCAGGTTTCTGAACTGTCCACAGCACACCAATGAGACGCAGAGTGAGTAGATCTTCTTATAGATCTATATTGTAGCCATCTTATAATGAGCATTATAGAGAGGACCAATTATATGGAGATAGGGTTGAAAATGTTTAGCCCTAGAACACTAAAGTTTAATATTATCACACCATCACTAACGTTGGGTATATTTTACCCAATTATAACATATTCCATTGCATTAGGAACATTATCACAGTATCGTGACTGTTTTGAATGTTTTCATAGGTGTAGTGGTGGAACACTTTAACAATTCTCTGGAATTTCATAGATTAAAGTCCTTTTCTGAATCAGGGTTCACTTGAAAAAGTGTTTGCATGTTTCAGTTATTTTATTTTCTGGCTTGGAACAATGTACCTAACATTAAGTTCCTATTTATCTCATTATAAAAAAATGTACAAAAATACATTGACATTTATACAATTTTTATTAATGTTATATTGTCATTAAAATCGTAGTGTTTTACCAATTAGTTGGGGGCCCACTTGCAATGTCCTCACGGCCCACCAGTGGGCCTCGGACCACGTGTTGAGAACCACTGCTTTATACAGTTGTTGTGGTGTCAGCATGGGAACTTCACAGGGACGTTCATACACCGGTATGACGTGGCCTAGTCCACAATACAGTCCAAAAGTACAGTATGTAATTATAGCTTTGGATGACTCGGTCACATTATGATGACTGAACACATTATTGTTGTAGTTTCTAGAGCCTGTCCTGACCCATGCTACAGTTTTAGGTCCCATGCGGTTCCCGACCTCAGAGAGTCCTAGACCAGTGGTTCATGTCAATGTAATTGATATGTATTTGGTTGCGGACCGTCATCTGAAAATGTTGTGTGCCAGGGACCTACAGAGGAGAATATTTATGTAAAGGAAATCCAAAATTATTCAACCTTTTCCGAACATTTTCCAAACAATTTTGAATAGCCAACGTGGTTGAAATTATTGTGATGCTGTATCAATGCATTTTGCTGGGGTCCCCGGACCCCACTTTGAGAACCAATGTCCTAGACCAGGGGTTTTCAACTGATTGTGATCCAGGGACCACCACCCTGACTAAGAATCAACCAGGGGACCACTGTTGTGTTGGGTGGGGATATGGGCTATAAGATTAGTGTTTTAATCCCAAGTCTAGTGTGTGTGTGTGTGTGTGTGTGTGTGTGTGTGTGTGTGTGTGTGTGTGTGTGTGTGTGTGTGTGTGTGTGTGTGTGTGTGTGTGTGTGTGTGTGTGTGTGTGCTTGCCAGTTCCCACCTGATGTTGTGAGTCCTGACAGCTCCATACCATACTGAATTCAGACTAAAGTCTTAGACTTAAGTCTAACATGGACAGGTGATCGTCTGTCAATGTTCCTCCAAAGACGATGATACGATCTCGCACCACCATGCAGCAGCACATCCTATACATTGAAAACGGGCCTTGCCCCTTGGGCTTAACCCTCTTCCAGGAGAAGTCTCTGGATTCAATTTCCGCAGATCACTGATGGTCCATTGCTCGCCACCATACTTATAGCTGCCACTAAATATGTACAGCTCTCCATTGTAGGCTTGTAGATTGGTTTGACCAATCAAGGAAGATATCTCCCTAATATGGCAAATTCAATTGATTGCCAGAGCAATCACAGTCCACGTCAAGATTTATTATAGTTTAGAATGTTTCATGATCTTTTATTTTTATTTTGTTTTGTCTTTTCTGCTGTTGCCACTATATTTGAAACAGGGCTTAAGTGGTTAATTCATAATGTACGTTTTGCCCTTCCTAGAAATGTAGTCTAAAGTACAATATTTGCTTTTGAAATTTAGAGGAGTGAAAGTATCCAACAAATACTCAAGTAGAGTACAGATACTCAATAAATGTGCTTAAGTACAGCACTCAAGTAAATGTACTCTGTTACTGTCCACCACTGTCCCTGACCCAAAACAACAATGTTTATTTATCCAACACTCCATTTAAAACCTTCACATTTAATCAGATCCGCAATGGAGGCTCATTAAAATGCAATAAAAAGCGAGTGTTGACAGGAGCATTATACAAATGCAATAAACTTCCAATTTCAGATATGCTTTTTCATTAAGTCTGCATCAAGAGCTGTCGGGCTGAAACCTCGTTTGTCCCAAACTGTTGCTTTTCAGAAAATGGGGAAATAAATTAACCTGTCTTTTCCTCCTTTAGTCACAAGCGCTTGTTCATAATTTTCATTGGTTGAAAATGAATACCACAGACTACCCACGGACACACTTAACCACTTTCACTTTGACTTTCAAAGTTTGTCTACAAGGGAAAATAGATAGATACACTATTGTCGCCCCTTTTCTGCAACACTTGTACGATGAAGTAGGGCACTAAACTGACACACAAAAAAATAAAATGTATGGAGATGCAAGGTTTCTTGCCCAAGGAAAAGAAAGGAAGTCCAATTGTAAGAGATACTCTTTGATTAAGTGTGCATATAGGGAGACTAGACAGGGATTGAGCAGGGATCTGCAGTCTTAATCTCACCGCAATCAGTCACTCAAAAGGACGATGAGTTTAGGAGAATTGTTATGTTAATATATGCTCCACTCTGCCATGTTGTGAGAAAGTGGCAACTGAAAAGTAATCAAAAGTTTTGGTTCTCAGCGGCAGTGTGTGTACGTGTGCGTGCACGTGTGCGTGTGTGTATGTGCGCTCGTACATACGTGTGTGTTTGCCTACGGAATAGTTTTGAAATGAGTCACTGGCTGCCCTCTTGAACTTAACTTACTTTTTCTCTTATCTTTCACTTTTGGTATTTTGTTTGTTTTGTAGCTGTGTTCTCTTTCGTAAGAGGAAATTGAATCAGAGTCAGACCTCATCACCTAACCTACCCAAAGTTTTTTTTTCTTTCTTTTTGAATCATTTATTTTATTTATTTCATTTTCTCCCCAATTTAGTCATTGCCGTTTCCCCTCATGTCCAAAACCGTCACTTTTCAGCTAGTTAATACTTTTCATTGGTTAAACATTTATAAAATACAACCCTTTTCACCTTCACCTACACTTTCACATTTCTAAATTGTGAAAGCTCATAAAGCTTTATGGGTTGAACAAATTAAAAAGAAAAAAAGTTTAGCTACGACATACAGTAGTCCCTGTCACTGCCGCCAGTGACAGGGACAGTGAGGAGCAGTAGAGCGGCCACTTGGAAATTGGAAGGTCCCTGGTTCGATCCCCGGCTCCCCCTGGAATTTGTGTGTGTGTGTGTGTGTGTGTGTGTGTGTGTGTGTGTGTGTGTGTGTGTGTGTGTGTGTGTGTGTGTGTGTGTGTGTGTGTGTGTGTGTGTGTGTGTGTGTGTGTGTGTGTGTGTGTGTGTGTGTGTGTGTGTGTGTGTGTGTGTGTGTGCGTGTGTGCGTGAATGTAATGCACAGTGTAAAGAGCTTTGGATAAAGGTGCTATATAATTGCACTATTGCCAACCCCTACTTGTTGGTCTTGGGAGGGTGTAGAGTAGACACTACAGCCACGTGTCTCCTCTGTTACTCATGGATTCACAAGCCGCTTGTGACATCTGGGAGTTTGGGGCAGACATAGCTGAATGGGTAGAGAGGCCGTCTGGCAAACCGAAGTTCCCCAAGTTTGATTCCCGGCCCCGGCGGCGTAGAGTTGTTCCTGAGCAGAACACTTAAACGCTACCCCCCCTGTGCGCAAGTCTAACACATTAGGCAGCAGTCAACTGCCCAAGTTGAATTACCCGCACAGGATCAAATAGGTCTAAATTATTATTATTAATTATTAATAGTTTCACCAGGAGGACATAACGCACCCAGACGCAACCTGTAGTATTTCCCTCTATATAAACCCAAATGGATCATTTTACTGTGTAGAAGCTAGGGCTCAGTTTCCGTGATGTCTAACATAAATGAAATGCATTTGCTTTGCCCAGATATGGCCAACGTGGACCTGCTTTGTACTAAAGCGCTTTATGGAAATGCCACCAATCCCCCGGAAGCAGCTTGTGTAGATATATGTCCAGTAATGTAAGGTTTTTATTGATACATATTTGTAGTTTTTCCGCCTGGTTGAGCATCTGGACCAGAGAATGGCCTCATGGTCCGTCTGAGTCCCTCTCGTCCTGTCAGACATGCGGGGGGAGAAGGGAAGGGATGCCTGCGTGGATGGCTGGAAGCAGAGCTCTCTCTCTCTCTCTCTCTCTCTCTCTCTCTCTCTCTCTCTCTCTCTCTCTCTCTCTCTCTCTCTTCCTACTCCTCCTCTACGGCCTGCATGCATGGCTGGAGGCAGAACTCATCCAGGCACAAAGCAAGATCAGACATGACTCAGGATTCACCTGGGGGAGAGAGAGAGAGAGAGAGCGGGAAGACATAAAAAGACAGAGTGAGAGAGAAATAGGGAAAGGTATACCATTGCTAAACTTTCTGAATATGGTGACTCTTAAAAGCAAATCATCAAAATTCAACCTTTTATACCCGCCTGTGCCTCTCACCTGTTTCCTTTCTGGCTAAACCTCCTCCATTGGATCCTCAAACTGTCGGTCAAACCACCCAACTCCACCTTGTGGAGATAGTTGTTTTTTCCATCATTGATTAGAATGACGAAGTCAGATCTTCACATTAATGGTCAAAAACCTCCTAACTCCACTTGAGCTGTATTTGGGTAAAGTGATGATTATATAAGGACACATTCAAGTATCTGACAATATATAAAGTCACCATACCAACTTCCACGAGGCAGTATTGTTGTTCTATTTTTTTTCCCATTTCCTGAAAAGTTTATATTTTGGATATTTGGTGTCTGCCCGACAACAGGGATATATTAAGAAATGGATGACATATTTAACAATTTTATACTTTCATAATACCAGAATCAGCCACCATGTCCATTGCGCTTCACTTCTCCTTCTCGGTTCTTCTAACTTCTGGGGGCTTGAAATAGGCTCTAAATGCACAGCAGTCATATAGGAAAGAAATTCCTTACTTCCTTCACAGGTGTTACCAATTGATTGATTGATTTAGTGTAGCACAGCTAGTGGTTCTCAAACCTTTAAATTTCAAGGACCCCCATAACTCTTAAGGGTGTTCAAATGGAACCAAATGGACCCATAAGGGTCCCAATTGGTTGCATTTGTACACTCTCAGAGTTACACACCCGTAAGGGGCCATGTGCATAGAGCCTATTACCTCCTGCACATAATCCTTCCTCCTATTCACGCAGCCTACAGTATGCTATTTAGTTTTGCGTACACCCTGGAGCGTGTAGCCTACGTCACACACCAGCTCACTTACAGCCCTGTCTTGTATATGTGGCATTTTGGCATGAGGTGTTTGCAGGGGATGTGAATCAGATTAGAAGGAGTGGTGAGAGAGATGATGTTTATCTACCTACCTGGGGTCTCGGTGGGCGACACAAGCATGTCAATAACGGAGCTACAAAGTCCTACTGCAAGCTGAGGGAATAGCCTAAACATTCACTTTGTAGATGTCCCAAGAAAGAAACCATGGTGATACCTTTTATGTGCATGTTTATCCCGCCAGATTAGATAGGACTTTAGAGGGACATGCAAGTGCAAAACAGCACTGGAATCTCAAAAATGCTGTTGACATGCAGATGTGTTAATATGGTGTTGGCGTTATGTGTAGCCTATGCCTTGCAGTTGCACCATAGTTATTGCGGTGCTGACTGCATGTCGGTGTACCTGCCTGCTTTTACAAGTCCATGCCCAGGGGCCTGTTGTCTCATAATCCGCCTGTGAACGTCCACAAGTTGACAAGCATGAACGGTGGTTATGGATGGCTGCCAGAATGGTCTTGACCTGCTGGAGAGAGACCTGTGTGTGAGTCTATGAAATATGCTGCAGATCGGAACAAGCTAAAAAAAGGCCATGTGCTTGCTACAGTATGTGTGTATTTCTCCACCGCTGTGAGAAATGAAGGGAGTGTCAGAAGAAGTGTCAGCTTTTTGCTTCCTAGTTCCCACCTACGATGTCAACTCTTTATTGACCTAGAATGAAAACTCAGGGTCATATCATACTGATAGATGGATATCTTGCTTCTCCTCCTCTCTATTCCCCAACCCCCCCCCCCTTTCTTTCTTTCTTTAATGGAAAACAATTACATAATAGAGCTGGCTCCAAAACGAATTTCAACCACTGATTTGCATCTGTAAACCTGTGATGTGACAATCATACTGATTGTGATTCTGAACTCTACATATATGATCCTAACACCGATTCTGTGCTAGTTGGAGCAAACTAACAGATTAATGAACATTATAGTGTTGTTTATCTTGCTCATATTTAGCTACACTTTACTCTATACTTTACTGATGTGAAAGCACGACTGCCAGCATTGTCTGCTGTGTGTATGCCAGCCCGAACACACGTGCTAACCACTTTACATTACATTACAGTCATTTAGCAGACACTTTTATCCAAAGCGACTTACAATAAGTGTATTCAACATAGGTAGGCAAGAAAACACTTAAACCCTATACTTAACTGACCAGGGTCCCCCCAGGTCTCTACTTACCTCCTCTTGTTTCCCGCTACACCAAATCTCATTGCCGGAAATAGCCGATCTACAAGCTCACAACGTGACGCGGTGTGGTATTTGTGGCGAATGTTGGCACCCAGGTTAGGGACACTAGAGTTCATGTGTTTAATATTGCTGCCAGTGACAATGCAGATGACTGCAGTCGTTCAGGTCACTGAGAGCTGAGACAGGCGGGTTAATTAACAGGTGTGTTAATTAGCTCTCCATCCTGTTGAGGCTTCCTGATTGGGAACATCAGTCAGTCATGTCCATGTAGTCCATTAAGTCCATGTAACTGCAGCCAGTCAGACAGTGGTAATTAGTTACTGAAGCCTGTGTGAAGTTTTATTTAATTTAATTTAGAAGAGTCAATTTTTTTTTTAAAACATTTTTTCCCTTCCCAATTTAGTCGTTATGTAAATTGATTCCCTCCCACTGGCTTGGCACTGCTGTTGTATCCTACTGGCTCACCTGCCATTCTAGAAACACCAAATCACAACACACGTCACGTCACGCACACATGATTTAGCACATATTGGTAGAAAGCTCAGTTGCATCAACAGGTATGTTATTTACAGATGAAGTGGGGTGAAGGTGGGGAAAAGAAAGAAAGAAAGAGAAAGATTGAACAATTTAGATTTGTTCTTTGAACTTTTTTATTTCTTTATTTTATTTCAGTTATTTAGTTATTTTTTATTTGCCCTGAAGAGAGGGTTAACCACCTAAACCCCCGTAGTCAAAAGCCCTATTCGCACAGGATTAAAAAACAGACGTCCCCCCGTAATTATTACAAATCACCTGAGGTCCCTACTGTACATAATACTAATCCCGTGCGAATAGGGCTTTAGAGAACTGGATTTGAGTTACAACTGCCCCCCCCCCCCCCAGAATACGGACGCAGGGGTTCAAGTGGTTAATGTGATTAAGTCTTAATTGATGTCAGTGACAATGCAGACGGCCTGCTCTAGCAGAAGTAAACACAGTCTATTTATAACCTCTGTTGTGTAACTGTCTCCACCACACGCATGTATGCTGGAGAATCAATACATGGCTTTGTCTATTCACTGCAGCTCCAGTCCTCACGCAGTACATACAAATATGCACTGTATTCACCCCCCCCCCCCCCTTGGCTTTATCCTGGCTAATAAGCATTATACGCCTTAATCTAACTATATAAATGCCGACCAACTTCCGCACCCTCGGTGTCCACACCCCACAGCTCTGTTATCGACTAAACAACGCACCGCCAGACCACATGTCGCCAACTCACTCGCCACGCCGGCCGCGCTGAATTTACGCCTCGCGTAGGGGACATCTCACTGCTCAATACACCTTTTCCACCGCGCAACATAATTAATTCTACTCACCAAATGTCGGACAAAACGGAAGGGGAGGCAGCTTCGTACCGTTTACCGTGCGCACGACCTCATCACCACAACAGCACGCAGCCGCTGCGGGGGTTTTTTCCTTTTTTTCCAAACTTTTTTTTTGGTCACCATTTTCTCCAGGCACCATTTCTGGTGTAACGTCGGGTGTTTCTTTTCACCAGCCAATCACCTTTCACGTTGCCACGTCCGTTGCCACGTCGCGCTGACGTACGCTAAACAAGCGCTGCCGTGCGCACAATGCAAACGAGCCCAAAGGCACGCAAAAATCAGCCGACCATTGCTTAGACACAAAGTCAGACCTGGCAACGCAGCCTACGCCAATCATGTGTGAGAGATCTACAAGCTATGGGGCAGAGACGCCACCGTATCTTAGCAACAACTACAGCGCTCACTCTCATTGGTCGTGTCACGCTAAGAGCAGTCTCCAGACAATGGCATCGCAGACAGCTTGCTGTTACTGCTGTAGCCATCACAGGCAGTTGCAGCACGACGGACAGGGCACTGTGATAGCTGCCATGTCGCTAACGCTAACCTGGTTGTCATGCCTGCAGCGGCTGTGTAATCACTTTGTCAACAATGCACGTTCGTGTGGTGAATGTCTATATTGCTGCTCAGTTCGTCCATTGTAGATGGTGTATGTTTGTGTGTGTCTTCTGGAGAACTATGTAGCTCCACAGCAACTACAGTAACTAACGTAATGGCAGGACCGCCCCGTGCAACGCATGTTAGCCTGCATTATGGTCATGTAGTAATTTCAGATAATTTCGCTCCGATTACAGCAGTGTTTATCAACCCTTTCACGCCCCCCCCCCCCCCCCCCCCCCCCCCCAAATACACGTACTTGATCTGGGACCCCCCCATTCTCTTTGACTCCGTTCCACAAGTAAATATTGTGAAAATAGCCGATCTACAAGCTCGAAACGCCTCACGTTCAGAGCCTTTGTAAGCTTGGAGATCGACTATTTTCTACATGATTGCCTCTTTCTTACATTCTTTGCCAATGTGGCCCATGTTTTCATAGCATAGTTTATTGACTACTTCTGTTGCAGAAATGGCCATTTCCTTTACTTTCGGTTTTTAATTGTCTCCGCCAGGCCGAAAGGCATGGCGCAAGACTATGTTTCACCCCCTGTCCGTCCGTCTGTGATAACTAATCTCTCACATCGTTGACTTGATCGCAGCAAAATAACAGCCCGATGTGGAGAGTCAGTGAGAGCTGGATAAACGACGTAAAATGTGTCAAAAGGAGTCTGTACGGCTGTCGATAAATGAACACATGACGTCGGTGGGAGAGCAGATATTGTGTCTTTTGGACAAACAGCAGCGTGGTGCTGATGTTTGTTGTGTGAAGCAGCTTAATGTCAGAGTGTTTGTGTTGGAGCGCCTCAGTGCGGCTGCAGAGTTCATGTGCAACCTCTTCCAGAGAGACACAGAGACACTAGAAACTCTGCTGGGGAAAAAAAACACTGCTGGGCATTGACTTTCCTATGGACATTGATCTACACACTGCAGGTATATCTGCTACACACACAACATCAAACTACACACTGCAGGTATGATGCAGCGTTTGCATTACAGCCAGCATGCCAGCGTAGTTCCCATATGGTTTCAAGGTGGGCTAAACCATATGGACCCCATGTCAGCAATGTCAGCGGCATCCACTTCAGTCCCAACTGCGATGCCCATGCAGGCTATAAGTAGCTTCTACCTGGCCCTTAGGTGGGCCCCAACTAGCCATGTTTATGTGGGACCAAGGCGGGTCCTAACTGGGTTTGCCCATGCAGGCTTTAACTGGGTTCTACCTGGGCCCTAGGTGTACCCTAACCAACCACAGTGCAGTGCCCATCGCTCCAATTGTTGTGACGTCAGGGCTCTCAATACTGCACATTGGTGGAGGAGGAGGGGCCGCAGGGCGACCGCACACATCGCTGAACCAATGGTAGCCCACGGATGTTTCCTCTGTGGATTTACAATCTGCCCCTCTATGCCACATATCATCCGCACTACAGGGTCTTCACTGACCGAGCCACGGCCCCACTGACCCTCATGACGCTACGCCACTTAAACGTGCGGCAGCATGCGCTGGGTTGCCAGGTTTGCACAGCCTGCGCCAGAAACAAGCAACCACCTTCATGAAGAAAAAAAAAAACACCGAAATGGTCCGCAATGTTCCAGGGGTGTCCCCGCGCGTCCCAACACTCCACAGGGGGTCAGTGGACCATCAGGGGGTCCGCGGACCCCCTGTGGACCCCCTGAAACATAAGAAATATTATTTCTTCAAATTTTTTCCTTTTTCAAAAAAACTTTTCCACTGTTTCACTCCGGCGATTTGGGTCCCCCTATATACACACGCCTGGGCCCCGTGCGCGGCTGGGGTTGAGGGGGGCGTAGCCCCCCGAAACTCTAGTACACTATAATTGTCTCCTATAAATACATATTTTTTAATTTTCTTTATTTTTGAAATAGTTCATCTTTTACTCGAGGGAGACAGAGGGACAAAGCGGGGGACAACGCCCGTCACAAGTTGATGATGTAAAAAGTTTGAGAACCACAAGCTGTGCTACACTAAATCAATCAATCAATTGGTAACACCTGTGAAGGAAGTAAGGAATGTGTCCATGTGTGGTCCAGCCCTATGGAATGCATGTGCTACTAAAAAACATATTTCTGGTATGTGGTGGACTTCACGTCTGCTATACAATTACAATACTGGTGGTTCTCAAACTTTTTTTATTTTCAATGAACACCTGTAACTCTGAGAGTGTGTATAAATGGAACCACATTTCATTTCATTTCAACCTTTATTTCAATTATGAGAAAGCACCCTGAGGGCTGAGATCCGCTTTTCCAGTGGTGCCGAGTTTTAATAAAAGCACAAACAATATAAAACACATTGAAATAAATACAATAACATGATTTAACCCATTAAGACCTGGAACGCATCTGTGTCACTTTAGATTGCTTTGGCTATTCAAGAATAGCAGATATACAAGCTCATAGCGCGGCACCGAGTGCCGCGCTATGAGCTTGTAGATCTGCTATTTTTTGGGGGGATTTTTTTCAAAAAACTTTTTTTGATGAAAATTACATCACATGATGTATCAACGTCAATATATCAACGTGAAACTGGTGCGATTTAGATTTTTAGATTTTCAATCTATCACTCTGCCCTCAAATGTATAACGGGCGACAGCTACATCCATCACTGCATACTGTATAATGAGGTTGGTTGGCCCTCCCTTGCGACTAGGAGAGATCAGCATTGTTTTTTATACATTTGTATTATCTATAAAGTTTTAATTGGGAGTTTACCCCGCTTATTTAAATTATCTTTTGCAGTGGAAAACTAGTGCCTATAAGTTTGGAAAAGGTTGCTTTCAAGTTTTGTGTTTTCCGGGGATTTGCTTAATTCTCTTGTTCCAACTTTGGTCAATCTAAATTGCTTTTGATAAATGGAATCGGACTGTTAAGAGGGATTTGTTAAGGAACCGGAATCGTTGAAATCCAGTGTCTGTCAGTGGAGAGAATTGTAACTTAGAGGTCAGGATAACCTCTCAGTTGCTTTCTGCTAGGGCCCACTATGATCAGATCTGTGGTTTTGTAATGAGACGTGAAGGAGAAGGGTGACTTGACTCTGAATTTAATCAAACTCAGGACCTGGGATGAACATTCTGAGACGGAGGAAGGAGTTGAGGGCTCGTTCTTTTGATGTCATCTTTAGAATGAGACATCCAGGTGTGTTAAGTAACTAAGTACATTTACTCAAGAACTGGTGGAATTGTGAGGCACTTTTACATTACCGTACTTGAGTATGCCCATTTTGCCCATCTATCTCTAAATGTGCGGAATCTTTATTACAAAACATGCAACAACCAGTTACGCCCTATTTTACATTTTGTCTATTCGAAACTAGCAGATGTACAAGCTCACAACGTGTATCATCGCGACACTTTGTGAGCTTGTAGATCTGCTGTTTTTGAAAGATTGTGACACATTTTTTAAAACGTTTGAAAAGACTTGTGGAATGGGATATTCTGAGTACTTTTACTTTTGGTACTTTTAAGTAAATTTAAAAAAAAACTTTACCTTTTGCTCTATGCTTGGTCTGATTCTTTCTCTCTACACCAAACCACTCTACACCAGCCAATCTAAAAGCTCTGCGACACGTTGAGACACGTGAGCTTGTAAATCGGCAATTCTTGGCTACGTGATTTTCCTGTCGCATGAAGATTTTGCGCCCCCCCTGTAGTAACTGGGAGGACCCCCAAGGGTGTCCCGGACCCCCTGTTGAAGACCCCCTGCATTAGCCCACAGACCCCTTTTTGTTCCATTTGTCCACTCAGAGTTGCAAAACCCAACTGAGAAATGGTCATCTAACCCTGCCTCTCTCTTTCTCCTGTTTTTTTCCCTCCACAGGTGGGTGGGGCCAGGAGTAGCGCTTCAGACCCATCCATCCATCATGCCTGTTGCCATAGCAACGGACCAGGAAGTGTGTGTGTGAGCAGAGAGCGCCGCCCTAGTGGCTCCCGCTGGGATGAACATGCCACTGCACCAGATCTCTGTCATCCCCCGTGATGTCTCTTCCTCCCGGGTGGCGGGCAGCGGGAAGGCCAAGGACAAGGACAAGCAGGTAGGGGGTCACAGCAGGGGTCAATGGGCCACAGGTCAATGATCAAGGGTTGACACATAAAGGAATAGTTCACCCAAAAAGAACCTATTTTCGATCAATGCCCCACAAAGCCTTGAATTTGCTGAGATGTTTTTGTCGCATTCCTAAGCCAATCATTTGATTACCTGGTGGAAAGATGCTAATGTCTCCGGTAGGAGACGCCGCCGGTCATCAAATTATTGGCTTTGGAATGCGACAAAAAAACAAAAAAACATCTCGGTGAATTCAAGGCTTCATGGGGTGTGTAATTGATATAACGTAACATTATTTATTTTTTTGCGTGAACTGCTCCTTTAACTGGTTGCCGCTTGCCCTGGGGCAAGTAAGAAAAATATTCGGTCAAGTGGAGTTTACTTTCTGGGTGTCTGAATGGGCAAAGTGGACTTTTGCAGTGTTTGGTTTCCCTTTCTGTGCTGTTTTTAGAGACGCACTGCATTTGTCAGCCCTACACACACACACACACACGCATAGGGATGGAGCTCGAAAACCGGGTACATTATATACCCGGGCATGAATTTATCGAGACCCGGGTATCGATAAGCTTTAGGCTTGTCGAGCCTGTTATCGAGTGCAGCGGCCCCTGACGTCATGTCTAAACTATCAAAACAAGAGGCGATCAAGAAATAAATCTAATCACTCACGCTGGCACAAACATGTTGGTCTAAAAGTGTATTGATAGCTGCAAGTTGTGCCAAACAGCGCTGCCCTGGTTAACAAGGAAGAGGAATTTTATTGGCTCACTACATCACTATTTTAAGGGGGCTGTAAGCGTCCATTTGGTTCCATTTGTACACTCGGGTGGTTGCGTCGTTGTTGTGTTTACATGTGCGGTGCAGCGGTGAAACAATGGCGTTAACGAGTGAAACGCTCAAAAGTTTCACTCGTCCTCTTCTACCCAATGTAGCAAGTCTCCGTTGACAATTTTAATTATCCAATTGATAATAATCCGTTTGGGATCTCCCTGTGAATGAATAACTAGTGTTGCTGAGCGTGTCCGTCCCTCAGTCTATCGTTGCCGAAAATGGCAGATCTACAAGCTCACAACGTGGTGCGAACAGACGCAGTGTGAGCTTGGAGATCGGCTATGTTTGGTGCGTGACACCGTCGTACGATGAAGTATACATTGCGCTTTTAAAGTGACAGTACACAAATTAACCGTTTCTTCAATATTATTTTCCAAAAGTAAAAAGGTCACTTGCCTTCTGTCTGTTACTCTGTAAAGTACTGTATTTGAAGGCCCTAGTAAAATGTAGTGCGAGTGATATATTTTGGTTAAAACAAAGAAAAAATAGAAAAAATAAATATGCATTTTTTGTTATAAAGAGTTGAAGAGACATGGAGATTTTATAGTAATTATTACAGTACTATTCATAATATAAAGCCATTTAACACTTATTGCACATTATATGAATGGTTGTTTTAATGATAGGCAAAAATATTTTTAACTTTTGTCATTTTAATTTTAGATAGTTGTCAGCCACAAACTCACTGTGACAACTGGCCAATAAAAAAAGATACCGGTTCTGTTCAGAATTTTTCGTCTCACGTCTTTTTTCTTAATAATAGAAAAAGATCGATAGTGGGCTCGATAAAAGCTCGGTTCGATAAGCAGGCTCGATAAGGTGCTCATTATCAATAAAAATTAACGAGCTCCATCCCTACACACGCACGCGCACGCGCACGCGCACGCACACGCACACGCACACGCACACGCACACACACACACAGATACGATATCAATTTCTTCAGGCCAGCCTGGTGACATGCAGTGTCGTTCAGGTCTTGTTCAACAGTCTGATGATGGTAGCCAGGTGGAAACTGTTCAGCAATCTAGTGGTCTTGCCTTTGATACTGATAGTCTGCTCCCACTGATCAGTATTAATAATTCTTCATGCTCTAGAATCCAATCAGTGCCTTGTATTCGTGTCACATTGTCTGCGTTTCAAGTCAGCCAAGGACATTTTAAGAATCCTGTAGCAGAAATCGATGACATGCCTGTCTAATATTATTTTCCCCCCATAATGCATTTAGCATTTTTATGCCGCTGTTTGATGAAGGTGATTCACCGCCGACACAAATAATGAGAGTTCTGTCGCCGTGTAGGAAGTGTCACGGCTGTCACTGCATGCGAGGGAGGAGGTGGCGAGGGAGTAGAGGTTCAAAGAGGGGGGGGCACGGCGGGCTGCCGCGCTTGATATCCACAAAGACGATCATCACAGCACACACACACATTAGAAGATAATAATCAAATGCCAGTCGTGTCAAAAGCATCACACTGTGAAAATCGACGGCAGGCTTCTCCAACGAGACGATTGGCTGCTGTTTTTGCCTGACTGTGGACAAGGTTGAATGGAGGTGTGTGTCTTTGGATCCTCTTTAGGCTGTGAATTTATATGTAAAAGCACCTCAAAATCATACTTAAGTACTCTAGTACATGCACTTAGTTACTTTACACCACTGCGGTTAAGGGCCACTGTTTTGCAATGTTGTTGTTTTGTTGGTTGGTGAGAATTATGTGCTAGCAGCGTTATGTTTTGCAAAGTGTGAAAATTAGGTGCTATAAACCATTTACAACTTGCGCATTTAGCAGACACTGTTACCCAGAGCGACTTACAAGTGTGAGATCGGAGTAAGCGCACAAGTACACAGGAACTCCAGTCAGTAAACAACACCCATAGCATCCGTCGAAATAAATCCGTCTACATTTGTGGTCGAGAAAACAATAATAAATAAAAAGAAACAAAACAAGAGAACAAGTAACCAAGTTATATCTGCATAGTAAACTAGCACAAAGTAGGGATATGCGATAATCGGAGATTGTGGAATATTTGTCTGCATGGCTACGCAAGACTATTTCGGGAAGGGAAAGGAGTCTAGGATGTGTGGAGCGTTGTTCAAGATGTTTAAAGGGAAGGCTCGGACAGCATTCCACTGTTAGCCGATCTAAGTGAGCACAGGTTAGGAGTAGTAGCTCTTTTGTGATTGTTTCCTCCATTGCACTTGACTTGCAATCATGTACCATCTTGCACAGTGAACTGCTCTCTAATGTGTTGAGTATTAGAAGAAAGCAATGTGTGAGACATCATGGTGGCTCTGCCATGGCTCTGTCCCTCAGGTTGTCATCGGGTCACAATAGAGCCCTCCGCAGCACGCAGTTCCACGCGTCATCACAGGTCAACACCTGTGAAGAGGTCTGTTCCACATATGGTTGAGTACCGGCAGGCTTTTCTGTGCAACCCAGTCGCTCTGTGTTTCACCCTGCAGCTTAAATTAAGACCTGAGGCGATTCTTAAAAATGTTTTCGAAACAGTTTTTTGAAAAAAATCTATAAAAAAAAAAGTAAATATTTTTCAAAAATAGCAGATCTACAAACTCATAGCGCGGCACTCGGTGCCGCGCTATGAGCTTGTATATCTGCTATTTTTGTATAGCCAAAGAAATCTAAAGTGACACAGATGCGTTCCAGGTCTTAATGGGTTAATCGATGCCCCAGGAGGGAGATATTTGACATTCATGATTGATGTATTATTAATAGGGGATGAGATATTTGGTGGGAATGGTTTATTTTTATCTAAATTTCCTAAGAAGACCAAGTCTTCTCTGTCTATAAATGCACTCTGTGTGTGTGCGTGTGCGTGTGTATGTGTGACTTAGTCAACTTTTGGGCCATGCTAATTGTGTCACTGTCACCATGACGACACTGAGCTGTGTTTAACTTGACACTAACTCTCACTTCACAATAAAGGACTTGCAGGTGACATTGCTTGTACACAACATTCAAAGTAATCCTCAGTAAGACATGTCTTAGTGAAACCTTGCTTTAATTTCATTAATCAAAAGGTAATCAATTGAAAAATTGGCTCAGAGAATAATGGATAGTTGCAGCTCTAGAGTGAAGTGTGTTACGGCCAATTTATGCTTTGAGCGACAAGTGTCGACCGAGGCGTCACGCGACAAAAGTGGCGTCCTGTCCAATCGACAAAGAATGGGCCTCTGCCAAAAAAAAAACATTTTACAGACACTCAATATAATGATGAGCACTGTGATTGGCTGGGAAGATGCAGAAGACTACATCCACTTCCTGTTGTCGACGAGTTGCAGACAATATGAATGCTCAAAACTCACAACATTGTGAGACACTTGTAGTGCGAAGTGTGGTTTTATTATTTTTTAGTTTTTTACACTTTATGTCATTTGCTCCAGTGCTGAGAGGTAGCAGTCGTAGTGAGTCTGACTTGAAAGGATGTAAAGTGTGTGTGTGTGTGTGTGTGTGTGTGTGTGTGTGTGTGTGTGTGTGTGCGTGTGTGCGTGTGCGCGCGCACACTTGCTGTTTAAACGTGTTGCTGGCTAAACAGCATGACATCCATCCATACACTCCTCCATCCTTCTGCTCAGTAGCATCACATCTTGCCTCCTCTCTGCCTCCGGCTCAGTCTCCATTCCATCATCCTCTCATCATCCTCTCCAAGCCTCTGTGGCTGGCCCCTCCCTCTGGAATGCACAACCCAAACTAATCAGAGACTCCCTTCCTTCAAAACCGCCCTGGAAACCCGCCTGTTCAGAATTGCTTTTCCGTTTGATCTCAACTCTTATTTTTGCGTTTTCATTGCTTTTAATACTTATCTTATTTGCTTGTCTGAGTTTTTTTTCCCTATAGAGCGTGCCAAAAATCCTGAAGGGGCGTCAACAAGTGTCTTTTGGTAGCAGCGGGGACGCCGGGGAGGGGTATAAACCAGGTTGACTTAACATTGCCCAAGACATGTCTGCGCTACTATGCCACTGTAAAATGTAGTTGGGAGGGACGGATGGCGGGCAAACAACTCCAAAACAATAGTGAGTGATTACAGGCAAACGTTGATCAAAATACCAATTCCTTAATGCAAATGTTTAACAATAATGTAACTCTTGAGAGCGTAACATGAAACCAAATGGACCCGTAAGAGTCCATTTTTGTTTCATTTTACACTCTCAAGAATTAAAGATCTATAAGGGTCCATTTGGTTACCAACTCTTCCATCATTTAGCTGGGGACCACCTGGAACCCCCTCAAGGCCTACCGTTGGTCCCCGGACCACTGGTTGAGAACCACTGAAATAAACCGTCCTCTGTAGCACTCTCTCAACCGTGTGTCATACTGTATATCGTATATTACAGGCTTTTAACCGCATCCCACGCACCCTGATATGGCTCTATGCACAGCAGCCATATCGGAACGAAATTGGGCCTCCTCCTTGCTTCCTTCACAGGTCTTACCAATTATACTAATGAAGGCTCTGTTCCATTCTCGTCAAACAGAGTCAGGGTGCTGATGTTGTGCATGTTGGCTCACTGGAAACACTGCTACACCAGTGGGTCTCAAAGTGTGGGCCAGGTACCCTCATGGTTCCTTGAGTGGGTTCCAAATGACCCCTTACGGGTGTGTACCTCTGAGAGTGTACACATGGAACTAAATGGACCCATAATGGTCCATTTGGATCCATTTGTACACTGTGCATAGAGCTTATTAAACGAGGAGGTACATACCAAAACATGCACATTCAGGTGCAGGCAGGCAGGCACGCTGAGAGTCCGTACAGTGCCAGTTACCTTATGTGGTCGACACACGCTGACACTTTGCACCTTAATCCCATGTACAACGCACTGACTTTAGTTTTTTCTCGCACCTTAACTAACGTCCATAGCATATCATGTACAGTATATATCTGCTGCTATGCTCACGCACCTTTTATGTCTTACATCAGATACTTACCACACTTTATGTCTCACCTCAGGTACTATCATTATGTAAATATGTAGCTATTTTTTTTAATTTTTATTGATTGATCTCTCTTCCCCCTTGCCCCCCCCACCCCTTTCGTCGTCTTCCCTTTCTTTTTTATGGCGATAACAAAAACGATGGAGCTTGCACAAAAAACGAATTTCACCCACTGTTATAGCACCTGTAGACCTGTGACGTGACAATAATAGACAAAGTTGATTCTGATTCTACTCGCGTGCTGCTACTCACGTACTGATTCTACTCACGTACTGTGCTCCGTTGGCGTAACATGTCTAACCCTGACCCTAACCACAACCAGAATGTTTTCCTAAATTGTAAAACGTACTCAACAAATCTGTTTGAACCATAAAAAGACAATTTCTCTTGTCTTGTGAGGATTGTCCTCACGATGTCTACTTCTCAAATCATACAGCGCTATACTTGTGGGGATATTGGGCCCCCACAAGTATAGTACGCACGCACGTGTGCGCGCGCTCGTACGCACACACACACACACACACACACACACACACACACACGCACACAGAGACAGCTTGAACGAATATCATGGCGAACAGCGATATTCCCGTCAGATGTTGGGTTGAAATCAAAGCTTCAGAGAGAGAGAGGAACAGATGGTGATTATGTTTTCGGTGACATCGTTCTGGCTCACCATGCTCCTCTCTCACAGGCTCTTCTCTGCCGTCTCCTCATCATCTCTCGTCCCGTTTCCCCAGCGCAGTGCCGCTCATCAAATAGTCCTCACCCACAGTTTATGTTGTCACCAGGAGGTGCCCACGGCCCCTGAATAGCCGTGATGTGTCTGTGCCAAGTTGAAGTGAGGAGAAAATGGATTCCATTGGTTTGGAATGAACACTATAGTGCAGTGGTTTTCCACCTTTTTCATCCCAAGGACCTCTAAATTGATATACATTTGGCCGCGGACCACCATTTGAAAATGTTTTGTGCCAGGGAGGGAGGGAGGGACCCCCCCAGAAGCAAAGATATCAGTTAATTTTCGCTTTAAAAAATATAAATAATCAAAGATATGCACACTTTTTCAAGGTTTTTCAAAAATAGCAGATCTACAAGCTCAGTAGATCTGCTATTTTTGAATAGCCAAAGCTAAGCGGTTAAAAATGATTGTGACGCTATTAACTCATTTTGCCGGGGACCCCCTGGTACTCCCTCAAGGACCACTGGTGGTCCCCGGACCGCTGGTTGAAAACCACTGCTATAGTGCAATGTTTCTAAAACAAAATATATATATTATGTCAAGGACATATGTTTTTTTTTTTATAATTTTTATCCCACGATTTTGTAACCCACATTTTTTCACCCAGTGCCAATTGCCTATGTAATCCTGGGCACTACCTACCCTCTGCCAGCCTAGGGAGAGCCCAAGCTGAAGCTCATGCCTCCTTCAATGCATGAGGAGCAAGCAGGCCGCTTCTTATCACCCGACAGGGGGGAGTTTTCCCTGGTTGGACATAGCGCGTGGAAGGAACACGTTATTCCAACTAGTTCCCTTCTCCTCCATCAGGCGCCCCGGCTGACCAGGGGGAGGCAGTATAGTGACCAGGATT
>NC_139950.1:6798922-6821478 GCF_963454915.1 Gymnoscopelus microlampas | reverse complement strand
GCTTTCAGAGTGTGTGATAACATGATGAAAGTGTGAACGTGGCTAGACATGAAAATGCTACTGTAGGTCACTTAGAGAGGTGCCATCACCATGGAAACCAGGCATCTCCCAAGGATGTTGTCTGGCAGCTTCACAACCCAGTTATGCCCCCATTTAACTGTCTGTCTGCAGTGATGTTGCTAGGTTTTCAATGTAATGGGTCCCCGGGACCCAAGGGTGGTCTTTTAGATGGGTCACAGGGACATTTTGTGTGTCCCAGGGAAATTCAATGAGTTCATATAAAATGCGTCGGTTTTAACAAAGTGCATCGTTTAACTTGTGTTTGATCTTATATGGTTATAATTAGGGATGTCCGATATTATCGGCCTTTTTTTTTTTTTTTTTTTTTTTGCTTTTTAAATAAGTTACAGGAGTTCTTACTGTATATGGTGTGTGTGATATGAAATTTGAGCTTACCCTAATCACAATAATCCCCGCATATATCGGTATCGGTTGATATCGGTATCGGTAATTAAGAGTTGGACAATATCGGTATATCGGTTATCGGTAAAAAAGCCAATATCGGACAACCCTAGTTATAATATGGTTATTTATATAACATGTGTCTGAAAGAAATAATACAAATTCTAAGTATTTAATATTTGTAAAATCAAAGTATGCAAACATAGAACAGTAGGCTATATAAAGTAAATAGCACAAAGTAAAATAAAATAAAGACATAATTGCAAATGAAATACTTTGCTCGCAATGAATATAGTGGCATGTCACACCACTCTAACAACAATCACTATATGTTCTTAATTTACATTTATGTTGATTTCGGCGACTTCCCACGGCACAGGCTTTTGCTTTTTTCAGCTCCGGGTGTTATACTAAAAAGTGTGTTCCATACAATCAGGTCCGTTCACGGCATACGTATGCGCCGCGGCACAGAGACGTTGCTCTGTTGTTTCTAACGTGTTTTTAGGTCATTTCTACAAGGATTTTGTCGTTCATAACGTAGGATAAAGTGGCGGCGTCCTGGATTTTTCTGTTTTGTTTGTTTTACCGTGATTTTTCTTACCATGTCATTTATTGTTGACAACTGTATGTGTCCCATGGAAGCACGGACGGTGAGTTGAATGCGTATTTTCTTAATGATATGCGTCAGAGATGCAGGACGCAGGCCTATCAGCATCACTCTCTGTCTGTCTGTCGTCTGTCTGTCTGTCTGCCTGCCTCTCTCTAGGGTTGTGATCAAGATAAGAGAGCAACATCACTGTGCTTTTTGGATGCAAAAAACATTCCCACACACATAAAGTACATACAGTATACCGTATATACCGACAGGCACATTGCTTGTATCAGTGCATACATCACCAGCCTGAGGGCTGCTGGCTCTGTGTGTGTGTGTGTGTGTGTGTGTGTGTGTGTGTGTGTGTGTGTGTGTGTGTGTGTGTGTGTGTGTGTGTGTTAGTGTGTGAGAGTGGTAGGTTCACTGCAGTAGATTAAGATATGTTAATGCTATGCATGGGAAAGGAGATCTTCAAAGGACACTTACAATCAACCATGACGGCGAATAAAATGTGGGCAAAGTACTGCCCTCTGCGAGTGTGAGATAGAGTGTGTGGCGTGTGTGTGTGTACACATGTGTACTTGTATTACAACACTTGTTAGGTCCAAATATGCCCACACGTATAGCAGAATTTGAGAAACAAACAACAAGTTCCCTGGTCCTCACAAGAGAAATGGTTGATTTAGAGCTATGCCTGATTTATAGTTTGCGTGGTAGTGTTATGCAACGGAAAATAGCTGATATATAAGCACACAACGCATCACAGCACAGCACATTGTGAGCTTGTAGATCCAAAAATATTTGGTTATGTTCAGCTATTATCAATGCCGTCCTTAAAATGACGATGTCCTCCAAAGTATAGTAATACAAACGTGTGCGTGTGTGCGTGCGTGCATGCGCGCTCGCTCGCTCGCTGGCATTCATCCACAGTCTGTGATTTACAAAATAAGATCTTGTCTTGTGTCGTAAACACACCATCTGCATACTGTACACAGATTTTGACCCCAGGAAATGTTCAGATGACATTATCACATGCCAAAGAGACGCCATCTTTCTCCCACTCTGGCACGTACACTCACCCGAATGCACGCGCGCGCGCACACGCACAATTTACAATTTAGGAGACCTGGCTCTTATCCAGAGCCACTTACAATAAGCAAGCAAGGAATCGCAGGTAAAACATGAACCTGGCTAGCATCAGTCTAAACAATATACCATCAAAAATAAGAATCTGTACATTGACACTATAAGATGTCTAAATCACATTTAACCTTGTGGTCAAGGAAAGAAAAGTCTAAGTAACTAAACCATGAGAACAAATGACCAGGGTAAGTCTGCATGGTCGTCATAACTAGGTCAACTAGGTCAAGTGCTACGGGCTAAGGACACACACACACACACACACACACACACACACACACACACACACACACACACACACACACACACACACACACACACACACACACACACACACACACACACTACACAATGCAGAATCAGTTTTATTTGTCACGTCACAGTCTCACAGGTGTAAAGCAGTGGGTGAAATTCTAGTTTTTTGTTCCGTGCACGCTCCCATCGTATTCCATGAGAGAAGAGAGAGGGTAGAGCGAGAGACAGCAAGCAGCCATCTGCTACATGACTGTAAGTGGATACCAGGTCCGTGTCACGACGCACAATGAGCCTGGATGACAGGGACGTGAGTGAGGACAATGGTGTGACGACAGGAGAGGAGCTCACCAGGGCACTTGAACCACTTAAAGGACAATGACACTGTGGTCCAGGTTTGGCTTGTGTGTCGCTGTAATGTAACTAGTCCAGCTGGCAAGACATCTTGCTCCATTGACTAGAAATTGATCGTCAAGTTTTACAGGTGTAAAAAAGTTAAAAACATTATTTGGGGGGACAGAGAGAGCGAGAGCAAGGAGGAAAATGAAACGGTAAAGAAACATGTCCAAAAGAACAAACTCAAAGATGTCTACATACTGTATATACATAGCATAAAAAGCCAACAGGAATGTACATGAGGTTAGTTGTAAGGTGCAAAGACGGTAGCAACGCAGGTAATCCACAGGTACATTGTTTGGTGGAGTAGCTCTCAAAGTGTCTCTTATAGCACATTTAAACAAACGCAAACAAAGCAGATTCTGCCAATATATAACTTCACAAAACCCAGTATGGATTTATTTATTTATTCTTTAAGACAAATGTCAACTTCATGTTGAGTTTACTATCTGGATTAGGAAGAAGAAATGAAGAGTTACTTTGAGAGCTGTTTCACTGTTAAATGTAAGTCAATGAGGAGACTGTTTTTGTAATATCAAATTCTAACTATTGAACATATCTCAATATTCTCTAATATTTGGAGGTACATCATGGCAAGATAACTACACAACCTAAACTCTACCACAGTGTCATTGCGCTTTAAGTCCTGTATACTTCATCATAACACGAATAATGAAAGCTCTTATCATGATCCTTAGTGAGGACCAATTATGTGAAGATAATAATAATGCGCGGGCCGACCCGTAGCCCGCAGGCCCCGGGGCGGGCGGACGGGTCAATATTTCAGACGCAGATATCGCGGGGCAGGCAGAGCGGGTCAACACACGAGAAGGAAAGAAAAGAAAAGGCATTCTAGTACCTTCTCTTTCTCCTATTTTGTCTCTCTCACTCCCTATCTCCTGCTCTCCCGTCTCTCCTCCTGGAATCATGAGCTTGTGTTCAATGTGTTGCTTATTTTATCAATTATGCACAGCTGCCTCTAATGATATCCCCGCTGCATGTCAACTTTATATTTGAATGTCCTTTATGTTGTATAGTAGTAGGACACTCACTGTATCTATCTACGTTATCGTTTAATGTTCTCTCATGTAGCCTACACAATTATAAAGGACAGGAAAAATATGAATTGTCTATAGCAGCTAAACCCAATGGTCCAAATATCTCTGAGAACTACTCATTTAGAAGGCATTTGTATAAATCAGCCTCAGGTCTTAATGAGTTAACTGAACACTGAAAGTTAGACCACTAAACAACACATAATGGCACTGACGGTCTGTAACCCCACCTGCAGGATGGGTGATGGGGGCTCTGTGTTTTGTGAATGAGGACACTATACACAGGGTTGGATTTACTGGGGGGACCTTTGTCTCTAACAAAGGTCTGTTAGAGTAGAATCCTTTGGGGAGTCACGGAGCCCAGGGCGTCCTGGGCTGTTCCCCTCTCTGGGAAAAAAACCCTCCGTAATAACAGAGGGACTCAGGCTAGCAGAGGGACTTAACCAAACCATAGTAAAATGAAGGTGCCGTCCCTTGGATACGATTAATGGAACGGCCCCTTAATGGCCTGGAGGTCTGCTATTAGACTTAGATGCAATGGGGAGACACAGAACCCCCCAAATCAAACGTTTATTTATATAGCATGTTTTAACCCTTTAAGACCTGAGGCGATTCTTAAAAAAAAAATCACACCCTGTGTGAAGGAAGCGGTGCCTTTGGAGCGGGGCTTCACTCATTTCAGTTCGTCCCTATTGGTGGTCTGAGTCCACTTACCAAAAATGTTACTTGGTAGCATGCTGCAAACTGGAATAATGGCTGTTTAAAGCCCAGCCAATGGGCAGACAGAGGGGGTGGGGCTTAATTAATTACAGTTTGTCCCTATTGGTGGTTTTAGTCCATGTCCAAAATTTGTACTCCGTAGCATGCTGCGAACTTGAGTTATGGCTGTTTAAAGGCCAGCCAATGGGAAGACAGAGGGGGCGGGGCTTGAGCAATTCATGCTCGGCCCGTATTGGTGGTCTAAGTCCACATACCAAATTTGGACTTGGTGGCATGCTGCAAACTGGAGTTATAGCTGTTTAAAATCCCGTGCTCATCCCGTGCTCATACGGGCGGACGTCCCTGGGGGTCCCTGATAACCTGTCTTTGATAACCGGTGGCACGTGTGGCAAATGAGAGGAGAGATGGCATAGGCAATCTCCAAGTCCGTGTGTGTGTGCGTGTGTTTGTATGTGTTGCTTCTTTGCCGTGCTCATCCCGGGCTCATACGGACACACAGACGGACACACAGACGGACACACAGACACACAGACGGACACACAGACACACAGACACCGAGTCAAAGCCACGTATAGAGCGGTTGGCACCGCTAAAAATCTAAATCCTAACAGTTTTTCAAAAATAATGTAAAAAATATTTTTTCATGATTTTTGAATAGCTAAAGTTCCAGGTCTAAATGGGTTAAAACAAACAGATGTTGACCAAAGTGCTTCACATAAAAGAAGCCCCCCAGGTAGGCCATACACCCCAAGTAGCTATACCCCTGGGATAGGAGGCTCAACACAAGAGTCAATTGTCTGGCAGATCAGATTTGTCCCATTTTTCATGGCCGCAACCCACATACTCAGCCGCACTGCTCATCCCACAAAGGCATGTTACCTACAAATGGGCCTCCATTTCACCACTCAAACCCCATATGGTTGAGCGCAGTGGTGGAAAGTAAGTACATTTACTTAAGTACTGTACTTAAGTACAATTTTGAGGCATTTGTACTTTACTTGAGTATTTTCAATTTCCAATATTTTTACTTCTACTCCACTACGTCTCAGAGGCACTACAATTATTTGAAAACTTTAGTTACTTTATAGATTTTGATTATTATTACAGAACATACATTAACCACTTCAGCCCTATATACATTTCGGCCATTTGAAAATAGCCGATCTACAAGCTCACAATGTGTCGCAATGCGACGCATTGTCAGCTTGTAGATCTGCTATTTTCAAACGATTCTTTGACATTTTACACATTTGAAAACTTCAAATGAAATGGGACATTCTGCATAATGAGTACTTTCTACTTTTGGTACTTTAAGTACATTTTGATACCAATACTTTTGTACTTTTACTCAAGTGAATTTTGAATTCCGGACTTTCACTTGTAACAGAGTACTCCTACATTGCAGTATTGATACTTTTACCGAAGTAAAAAATGGGAGTACTTTTTCCCACCACTGAGCGGAGTCCCTCAGGGCTCTATACTAGTGTCTTTTCTGTTTTCTGTTGTTATGGCGAAAGCTTTCGCCGAAAATAGCCGATCGACAAGCTCACAAAAGCTTGTTGCTCCAAAAGTTATTGCCAAGAAACATTGTTACAACACAGACATGTACTCAGGAGGAGTGTGTGTATGCTAGCTGTCGGCAGGTATAAGGTGATCCGGGTTAATGGTTGACGGATCTTCCATCAGCCTGTGAAAGCTGCAGTGTGGAAGGTGTTGTGAGTTCAAATAAACATGTCAATCAATCCGCCGGGAAGACTGACAGCCGCCGTCTACCTCTACCGTGCTCACAAATGACTTTCACCTCAGCTACGGACGAGCAGCGCTGGAAAGAACATTTACTCAAATAACCGTACTTCAGAACAATGCTATTTCACTTGAGTAATGAGTACTGGTATGTACATGTTTCAATAGGCTACTTTATACCTTCTTTTTTTTTTTTGTTCGTTTTTATTTTTCAGACAGCAAATACAACAAAAAAAACAACATACATTCAAAATGGAAGTGACAAAAGACACTATTTTCTCTTATACAATTTTTAAATGTTACATGAAAAACATATAACTCTGCTTTAGTACTCAGATTATAGGTAATTTTTTTCCATGAGACATATTTCTTCAATAATATCCAACCAGTGTTCCTCTCTAGGAGGATGTCTTTTCAGACAGCTTCTTGTGATGGCTTTTTTTGCCGCCAGTGTCAAGATTTCGAACAGGCATATGTGCTCTTTTTGTCTATCATGTCCTCTGGTGTCAATCCGAGATCCAGGACATCCGGGGTTCACACATTATCTTATAACCCATAACTGAAGAACTCTGTCACAGAATGTCTGCATTTTCTCACCCGACCAAAATATATGTGAGTGATTGGCATTCAAATGTCCACACTGTCTCCAACACTATTGCTGCTTTCCCAGTTGTTTACTCAATATTTTACACTTTTATTCCAATACATCTCAAATATTCTATGTTGGTCTACTGGAGGAACTGGTAAATTGTCTTGGACGGAGGCTAAAATAAAACCTTTAGATGAGATTAAAACACCTCTTTACTAAACAATACGGTACATTACAGAATGCAAAGGGCCCTGGCGGTCGGGTAACATCTGTGGACTTTATGATAAGCAATTAATAGTCTGTATTTATACATTTATGGATGGAGAAGTACAGGCATTAAACACGGAATTGCAGTGGCTATTTGGGAAAGTGTCCAAGACTGTCAGATACACAAATGTCAGAATGGTTATAAAATAAATCTCTGACAGTCTTGGTCCAAGATAATACCTTTATTGATCCTGTGAGGGGAATTCAGTCAACAAAGGCAGCACAGCAGTTAAGATACAGTTACAGGGCAAGAGAAAGTGGGAAAGACACCACACACAAAAGAAACCCCATCAATAATGAACAAAAGCAGACAACATACCGGTGCACCCTAAAAAATGCTTGCATTATGCAGGACAAAATAAATCATAAGAATACACACAGACAGTAAGTGTGTATTCTTATGTATTCAGATAGTGTCCGCAATGAACTATTGTTACTTCAGAGCTAAGTAGACCATTGAATCAGCAGAGCCACCATTGTATGCTTCATTATACATCTTCATGGCTACCGGCACAAAAGACACTCTTAAGTCTATTGTACAGCCTCATTCTCATTGGAGGTACATGAATCTACCAGTTCCGCTCCTTCTCTATTGCCCCAAGATCTCCATGTGGTTGTGAGTGGTTAGGTCTGCACATGGTTCCTCAATCATGCACATACAGATACAACTATTATCTATTATCAGGAAGGAGGAAGCTGCTGAAGAGGAAGTGTTGTTTTCAGGAAGAGCGGATGAGAGCATTCGTAAAATGGGAAGTGATATGAGGTAGGTGTTAGCGTGGGAAACTATAGAGTGCAGGCCAGGACTCCAATTCCAAGCGTTACAATACTGCATCGAAAGTATTCCACAAACTATACTATAAAAACTGGTCAAACATTGGTCAAATTGTCAAATAATATAAGAAACAAGCAAACATTTTGAAAATCTACTAGCCCACAACGCTTTGCTGAATTTAAGGTTAAAAATGTGAACAATTGCCACCCCCTAAGACACCAAATGACGCCCCTGGCAGCAACATTGTTCACAAAATGTCATTATCTCCACACCTTTAAACAGAAATACATGAAAAGGTGAACAAGAAGGTTTGCTTGCGTTCCATCTTTCACACAATGAACAAGGCCTTTGTTATGCGCATCCCACCTCCACACACACACACACACACACACACACACACACACACACACACACACACACACACACACACACACACACACACACACACACACACACACACACACACACACACACACACACACACACACACACACACACAGATGCAGACAAAGGAGCTGGAATCATATAATCTCATCAGGGCTGCATTGAACGCAGCTTGCATGTAGGACACCTATGAATAGCACGCATTGGCGGCAGCCGTTATGTGTCATATTCCATACGGGCCCTGCCATAGCACACAGTGATATACACATACTCCATAAGGCCCTGCCATAGCACACAGTGATATACACATTCTCCATAAGGCCCTGTCACACTACACAGTGATGTACACGTACTCCATAAGGCCGTGCCATAGCACACAGTGATGTACACATACTCCATAAGGCGCTGGAGTATGGGACGATAATCGTTATTATCGTTAATAAAAAAAACACAATAACACAATAATTGTATCGCAGAGATTTTAATTCATCGTGATATTGTCCTCTGTCATACACTAGGATGAATTAGCTTTTGTTGAGCTGCAAATTCAGTACCGCTTAAACCCTCTATGCTTGATAAGACGGACCTGTAAAGAGAGCATTTGGTACGCTCTTATTTCACTCGCAATTTTCCGCAAAAATCACATCACCAAACATGAGCTCGTAGATCGGCAATTTTTGGCAAACGTTCCCGCCAGAATAGGGATGCTGGGGGTTAACAAAAGCGTAATTTTAAGCATATTTTGATTATCCCAATATTATCGTTAATCACAATTATTTTTGCTACGATAACCGTCATTATGTAATTTTCATACCATCCTAGCCCTGCCACAGTACACAGTGATGTACACATCTACAGTGGGGGAAGTAACTAAGTACTGTACAATTCTGCAAACTACTTTACTTGAGTATTTCCATTTTTCGATACTTTATACTTTTGCTCTACTATGTCTCAGAGGCAAATATTGTAATATTTGAAAACATTAGTTACAAGTTACTTTGCAGATTTAGATCATCATTACAAAACATGCATTATCCAGTTGAGCGATATACTTAACTTAGGCTATGACGACACGTTGTCAGCTTGTAGATCGGCTATTTTCTAAACAGTTAGACACATCTTGACAAATTGTATGACTTTTACCTTTGGTGTATATTTTGATGCCAATACTTTTTTACTTCTACTCAAGTCATACTTTTAATTCAGGCCTTTTACTTAGCAAAGTAACAGAATATTAGTGATAAAGTAAAAAAAGAAAGAAACAGAGTATACTTCCACCACTGCGCACCTCCACGTCTCCCTCTTTTCCGAGGGTTTTGCCACGGACAGGCGTGGTTTTGAGGTTAGGTTTAGGCATATAGTTTCTGTGTGGTTAAGGTTAGGTTTAGGCATAATATCATAAGAGGTAATCCCTGGGCCAAATACTCGGAAAAGAAGGAGTCCCGCACAACTGCACTGTGGCAGCTTATCAGCAGCTCATTCGCCGATGGTGGTTGGTAGAGCTCAGACAGCTCGCTCATCGATTTCACACCGGCTGAATCTTCAGCCTCGGCCCATCGATTAGCCAGCGTCTGGGTCTCCTGGAGCGCAGCAATCCACATGTCACAAGCAATTAACCCATTAAGAGCGGGAACACATCTGCGTCATTTTAAGATTTCTTTGGCTATTAAAAAATAGCAGATATACAAGCTCATAGCGCGGCACCGAGTGCCGTGCTATGAGCTTGTAGATCTGCTATTTTTGAAAAATCATGAAAATGAGTGCAAATCTTTTGAATATATATATCATTTTCTAACGCAATTCTTAACTCAAATCTTTGCTTCTGGGGATTCTACAAATGTCTTCTAAATCCTAACAATTTAAAAAAAAAATATATATGTTGCTTTAATCAGTGCTTCCCAAACTTTTTTTTCATGTCAAAGACCCCCAAAATTATATGTATTAAGCCGTGGACCCCGACTTCAAAATATGTTGTTCCAGGGACCCCCCAGAAGCAAAGATTCGACTTAAAAATGTTTGCTTACAAAAATGTATATATTCAAAGATTTGCACACATTTTCAAGATTTTTCAAAAAATAGCCAAAGTGTAAAATAATGCTTTTTAGCTCAAATCAAAAAGTGACACAGATGCGTTCCAGGTCTTAATGGGTTAAACTGAATCCTCAGACGACCCGGAAGGCAGCGTTGTTGGTAGGGTGCTCATGCACAAGCACGAGGAGCGGGCCAAAGAAATGACAAATCAAAAGGTTTGGACAGAGAACAGAGCAGAGAAAAGGAGGCTGCAGGCTTCCCAGTGTGGAGAGAGAGAAGGACTGATCCATTCAGTAAATGTTTGATGAGCCGAGTCCCAAGTCAACCTTCCTGGAACTGACTGGCTCTTGCGTTTGTGTCTCCCTGCCTGTCCGTGTGTCCCCGTCTCTGGTGGAGTTTGTCTTGTGGTCTTGTAAAGCAGTGGTTCTCAAACTTTGTCACGTCAAGGACCCCCAAAATTATATGTATTTGGCCGCGGACCCCCATCTCAAGATATTTTGTTCCAGGGACCCCCAGAAGCAAAGATTTGAGTTACAAATGTACGCTTTTAAAAAATGGATATACAAAAGGTTTGCACACATTTTCACGATTTTTCAAAAATAGCAGATCTACAAGCAGTGCCGCGCTATGAGCTTGTCTAACTTTTTGATTAGCCAAAGTATAAAAGGTTAAAAGTATTGTGATGCTATATTAACACATTTTGCTGGGGACCCCCTGGAACCCCTGGGGACCACACTTTGAGAACCAATGTTGTAAAGCATTTGTACACCAGGGGTAAAATCGCATTGCGTCGCGGTTTAACCCCCACTTTGCAGCCATTTTGCTTGTAGTTTTTCCCCAGTTGTAGTTTCTCCAGTTAGCCAGCACTCCAACAGAAGTCAAACTAAACTACACACCAGAAAAAGCAGCACTCGTGACAGCACTGCCCACATCTGTCTGAAGTCTCAACTTGTGTCGACTGAAGCCCATGTGACCGTGTCCTAAAAGAGAGTGTGTGTGTGTGTGTGTGTGTGTATGTGTGTGTGTGTGTGTGTGGGGGGGGGGGCTGGTAACTTTCCTCAGAAATGATATTTGAATATTGGTCTTAAAAATTGCCAGTTATTCGAATATATTCGATTAGTATTATTATTATTATTAAAGAAAAACTACATATATTTCTTTATGTTTATTTGACAGGGACAATACAAAAAGCTATGAATCAAGTGCTGGGATCCAATAAAACATATATTTTGTTTATTTTTATAACTTGATACATTGTTTTTTGTTTTGTCCCTGTCAAATAAACATAAAAATAAAAAATATAAATTTTCATATTCGAATATACATATTTTCCCCATATTCGAGAAATATTCGAAATTTGAATATTAGTTTACGTGTGTGTGTGTGTGCGTGTGCGTGTGCGTGTGCAAAGAGAGAGAGACTAGACTGCGGACGTGCGGAGGCAGTGGGAAGTGAAGGAACAGGGGTTAATTAAGCTCTATCATTTTCTCTCAATGTGTTTCTCTGCTAACAGCAGTTTTAATAGATGCTTTGATGCACACACGAGGCCTGTTAATACATGCAAGAAATATCCACACACACGATATCCCACACCCACGACATCTGTGGGTTTTTTATAAATATTGAACCAATACAAAGTATGAACAAGAGCTTGTGACTAAATAACGACTATTTTGAATCCATTGGAACACAGTTTATTTATGCCATTTCCTGAAAGGTATGATTTTTGGACATGCACGGTTTGCAATCATTGATGTGGTGTGGACTCACACTAAGCAGTCACCGGAGCCTGCTTTCCCTTAAAGGAGTAGTTCATGAGGTGTGTAATTGATAGAAAATGTGTAATATGTTGGGTAAATTACTCCCTTAATGTATGTTGATGTACTTTCTACACCTGCAGCAGCTGTTTGATGTGAAACTATAAACATGGAAAGAGGAAGCAACTAGTCACTCATGTGCTTACTGATGCAAATTACTTTGGCTTCAGATTCATCATCACAGAGCTTATGGTTGTAATGACAGGGTTGAAGTCTTTTTTCCCTGCAGCAGTGCTTCTCAATCCTCTTTATGTCAAGGCCAAATTTATGTGTCAGTTGTCTGCGGGCCCCCCTTATTTTTTGCCAGGGACCCCCATACAAGATTTGCGTTGTTAAACCGTTTCAATCATCGGAAAATAGTTGTGTGCCAGGGACCCATATACAAGAGTTGTGTTGTTAAAATGTTAAATTGTTTCTCAATGAAAAACAAAAAGGACAAGCAAATCTACAGTACAAGCTCACAACGTGTGAGCAAATGGCCGATGTATATACAGTAGGTGTTAAAGTGGTTAACTGATTAAAACTGGGAAAGCATTTAACTCATTTAGCTGGGGACCCCCCTGGAATCTCCTCAAGGGCGCCCGGGGGTCCCCGGACCCCACTTTGAGAAGCAGTGCTCTGTTTGGCCTTCACCTCATGTTGTACCTCAGGCTGTTCACGTTCTAATGATGGTTCTTTTAGCACCTCGGCCTCGAGGGCCGGCGAGCTTCCTGTTCCCTCTGGGAGCTCCTTACCAAACCTGCACATACGCAACGACTAACAACACCATCTGCCACTGTGTGTGTGTGTGTGTGTGTGTGTGTGTGTGTGTGTGCGTGCGCGTGCGTGTTTGTGTTTGTGTGTGTGTACTTACATTACTATGCTTGTGAGGGTAACCGGAAGAGTGGGCAGCTCAATATTACTTTTGAACATTTGGCATTTGAGGCCTAAGTTTTCTTGCTACAAATTGTTATAAAAGCTGCGCATGGCCAGTCATTATGGGCATAAAGGGAGTAGAAGGGAGCATTTACACTGTAGCTCTGATGATGTCATGTACCGTGCATGTTCAAATCAATCATCAAACTACATTATACTTCAGCGCTTTTTCCAAATTCTTTATTATTTCACATTTTGAAAAGAAAAATGCCAATTTAACATTGAGGTTACAACAATGTTAAGCTGCCCACTAGTAGTATTATAGTAGAATTCGAGGAATATCGAATTATGAGGAATATCTTCCTAGTCCTCACAAGAGAAATGGCCGTTTTATGACAACTCCAACCTGAGGAAGATTTAGGTTGGGTTTAGGATTAGACATTTAGTGGTTAGGTTTAGGTTTAGGTTTAGGGTTGGAGTTTGAGTTTTGCCTGATTTATACTTTATTTATACATGCTGGTGTCGTCCACCGAAAATGGGCGATCTACAAGAGAGAGAGATGGGTAGAGGAACAGTTGTTCACAGAGAACTGGTAATTACTGCCAATGACATTTTGTCCCTACAGAGAAAAGTGTATTTTTGTAGTGACTCACTGTCAGACTGGGGGACATGTGGCCCCCAACAAGTCTGGAAGCCTCAAAGCGGTGAATTTACCAGTTCAACTATCTGTCACAACTTAAAACATGTTTTTCACTGTTCAAGGGTAAAAGTTTGACGAGTCCTTTACTGCAGTGGTTCTCAAACTTTTTCAGCTCGAGATCAAAAGAGGAATTTGGGATATTGTGAAATAACCACTTACTATAAGCCCTATTTCAAAAATGGTGAAAATTGGCAATCTACAAGCTCTCTGTAGTGGTTTACTACAAACTGTGGTCTTCAACAGGGGGTCCTCAGAGCTCTACAACCTCACAACGCTGCGTCGCGTTTTGAACTTGTAGATCTGCTATTTTCGACAAAGAGATTTGGTGCAGAGGGGGAAAAAAGGGCAGACCAAGTACAGAGCCAAAGGTCAAGTTTACTACGTATTGAGGGCTTAAGTTGTCTGAAAATGCACATGAATTCAACAAATAATACAAAGTCTGTGTAAACAAACAAGCAAACAAACAAAAAAACATTGATTTACACAACACTGATGATGATAGTGCAATGAAATTATGAAAAGGTTTAATCTGCAACACAATTTGATACAATAATATGTAGTGGGGTCCCCTTCGTCTCTCTCTCAGCTAAGGGGGTCCTTGTTCTGAAAAAAAGATTGAAGACCCCTGGCATATGGTATTTAAAGTACCGTGTTCAGTATAAACAGGTTGTTTGGTGTAGTGTCATACCGTAAAGTACTGTACTACTACTGACGCAATCCTATTGCACCCATACATGTTATCTTCTACTGCCAGACTGTGCTTCACAGACAGACCAGGACATTTGCTTTCCTCTACAGCACCTACACCACCCACACGTGTGTGTGTGTGTGTGTGTGTGTGTGTGTGTGTGTGTGTGTGTGTGTGTGTGTGTGTGTGTGTGTGTGTGTGTGTGTGTGTGTGTGTGTGTGTGTGTGTGTGTGTGTGTGTGTGTGTGTGTGTGTGTGTGTGTGTGTGTGTGTGTGTGTGTGTGTGTGTGTCTGTGTGTGCGTGCGCAGACCACCACTAATGTGCTTACATTTCTTTTGCTATGTCTATTTGGAGATGGTCAAAAATGTTAACATGTTGCACAAAATCATAACTTACTTTCCTCCACTCTCAACCTGGCATCCCTGTTTTGGTTATATCATTATTATCGTCAAAAATAGTCAAAACTATGAAAAAATTTCAATTCATTTAAAAAAAGAAAAGAACAAATTTGTTGTGAGCTGTAGCTACATTTTTTCCCGGCTGGCCTCTCCCCAGGGTTGTAAAAACGGCCCCCCACCCCCTTTTATGTCACTATCATGGCTGCGGACCGGACCCCCGTCAGAAAAGATGGCGTGCCAGGGACCCTAAAAGAGATGTATGTTTCAAATGGTCACAATTATTCTACATTTCTCAAAATGTTTCATGATTTTGATTTATTTTGTCGTTGAAAAAAGCAGATCTACAAGCTCTCGTCCGTCCGTCCGTTCGTCTTTAAATAATGGTACTATCCAAATGTAGGTATGATTTATATTTTGTTGCTGTCGGGCAGAAACCAGCTAACTCCATTTTGACGCTTTTACATTAAGTTTCCCATAGATCAGTGCAATTGAACACCCTTTACGTCTGTGTGTTGATAAAAAAAATATTGAACCAATGAAAAGTATTAAAAAGCGCTTCTGACAAAACCAGCTAACTCCATTGGATCCTCAAACGTTCTGCTAAACCAGCTAACTCCACCAAAGGGGGGTGGAGTTAGCTGGTTTTGCTCCCTCCAGGCTCCACCCCCTTTTGACCTCCAACCTCATTGTGAGCTCGGAGGTCCATTCAGCTGTTCTTATCAATGATGAACAAAACCTCCTAACTTTTTGTTTTGTTTTTTCATTTCCTGAAAAATTTACATTTTGTAGTTAGTGACAGCAGAGATTTGCTATTTTTCATCTCTGTCTTCTCAGAATATCAGTTAATTAAATAACAATAGAGGATTATCAACATAGGTATCACCTCATTCGCCTGTGGTATATTACAGTAAACAAAACACAACCAAAAAAAAGCTAGTTAAATCTGTTCTTGACTGTGGATTCCAGTACAACACATTAGGAAAAAAAGCATCAGCCGCACACACAGGCTACAGTACTTACTACTTAGGACTCCTTTGTTCCACAAGTGATCATGTGGCGCAGCACATTTCACACTGTTGACTGTCAACCCTTCTTCAAGATGTCTGTCTCTCTGCCAGTGTGACAGACAGACAGGCAGAGAGACAGACAGACAGACAGACAGACAGGCAGAGAGATAGACAACAGGCTGTCTGTCTCTCTGCCAGTGTGACAGACAGACACAGTCAGTCAGTGCTTGTGAATGCAGCAACACAGCGGAGGGAGCGCTTGTTTTTCACCGTGCCTATCATGAGTGGGTGATTGAGTGGGTGGTAGGTTGCACATCTTACTATAAATGTGTGAAATATCTGCATGCATGATATAGGGGAATAAAAGGGACATAGGCAGACAGACAGAAGATACAGAGATTTCCATATATGGCCATAAAAGGGTAACAACGGGTATCGCATAACCGGGTGGGCATGCATTCCCGACTCGCATCCTTCCCGAGCAGTGTTGATTTTGACAACACATTTTGATTTAGTTTAACTCATTCCCTGCCTAGAACGACTAAAACGACTTCTGTCCCATAAGCCATGCCTGCCTAGAACGACTAAAACGACTTTATTTATTTTTTTAACATTTTTTTAAATTTTATTTGACCCAAAGACCCAAAGGAGATATGATTTTTTCGAAGATCTAGACTCCCATCCACTTCCTTGTTAACTTAAAACTTAAAAATGCTGTATCTCGAGTACTTTTTTTTTTTCAATGAAAAATCTTGGCAGTGGGCAAACGCGGCCAGAAATAATTCAGGCAGTGAATGAGTTAATCATAGTCTTTTTAGTACAATTCCATTTCGTTTTAGTCATACAGATGTGCCATTTCAAAACTTCAAATGTCCTGCCATCGCCAAGACAGTACATTTTCAGGGGATTCCCAGGGCAATAAGAGGGACAAAGAAGGGCATTTAAAATGCTGAATTATTTTGATGATCACTGCTTTTATGATGCTAATTAATTTGAGCAACTGGTCAAGGACCTCTTCAAATCACCTTTCGCCTCATAATGAGTCTGACACCTTCTTCAACACACATTCTTTTGTTCTCGTATATGGATGTCTGTTGAAGGGAAAAACGGGGGTGTGTAGTGACAACTTCTTTTCAGGGGCAAAACAGTGCATTTTTAAGGGCAGAAAAGGGAGAAAAAAATGCATTTTCAGGGCACTTTCAGGGAAAGAACAGTAACGGGTGAAGTTTTGAAGTGGCACATCTGTATTTCAGTCCTTTTAGTCATTTGAAAGGTTTTACTTTTAGTCTAGTTTTAGTTGAGTAAATATGTTGTAAATATAAGATTTTCGTCGACTAAATCTACAGTTGATTAAAAACATTTTTTTTCAGGCTGTGATGGCGCCACAATGCCTAATTTACACTTGGCTGTGTGCCGAAAATAGCCGATCTACAAGCTCACGAGTCGCAGACGTGTTGTGAGCTTGTAGATCGGCTATTTTCGGCAAAGGGATTTGGTGTAGAGGGGAAAGAAGGGCAGACCAAGTAGAGAGCCAAAGGTCATGTTTACTACGTATTGAGGGCTTAAAGAGATAGTTCACCCCAAAATCTATCGATTAGTCACCCAATGGACACTTGAATTCATGGATATTTTGACTATGTTTTTTTTTTTTTTTTTTTGTCAAAACCTACAGTGCAAGGGGGAATCTGGCTAGCGTACCAACTATTAGGCCTACACCATGCATAATACTGTATGCTTCACCAGCCTTTCCACAAGGTTTTGTGCAAATCGGTTTGTATACCGTTTCGAGATATCCTGCTAAAAGTCAGACAGACAAACACAACTGACAGGGGTGATAACATTACCTCCTCGAGGGGGAGGCAGTAACCGCACGCCAGATGAAAGGCCATCATGGCGTCTCCGAAATCTGTTTGAGTTTATGCTCTGTGGAGCGTGAATGCACTCTGGAAGTGTCATGGCAATCTGCCCATTCGATTAGATGCTGAGATATCTAGTGTGTAAGTGGATTTTTATTCCCCACAGGTGGCACTAGACTACAGCGCTGGTTCTCAACATGGGGTTCGGGGACTACCAGGCAGTGGTGTAAAGTAACTAAGTACATTTACTCAAGTACTGTAGTACTTAAGTACACTGTTGAGGTACTTTACTGGAGTATTTCCAATTGTCTGTATTTTTACTTCTACTCCACTACATCTCAGAGGCAAATATTGTACTTTTACTCCACTACAATTATTTGACAACTTTATTTACTGGTTACTTTCCAGATATAAATTATGACATTATAAAACACACATTAACCACTTTAGCCCTATTTTATACCTAGGCTATTTTCAAACATTTTAGTACTTTTATTTTTGTTACTTTAAGTACATTTTCATACCAATACTTTTGTAGTTTTACTCAAATCAATTTTGAATTCCGGATTTTTACTTGTAACAGAGTACTTTGCAGTATTGATACTTTTACTTAAGTAAACCATGTGAGTACTTTTTCCACCACTGCCACCAGGGGTCCAAAATGGACCCTTACAGGGACTGTAAACTCTGAAATGTACCCTTTCATGTTGCTTGTGCAGTTAAAGAAGCACTGAGGACCGATTGTGGTTCCGTGAATAGTTTAGTTCTGTGATCCTCAACCTTTCCTTTCATGTTAAGGAACTCCTGTTTGATATGCATAGAATGTGTGCAGTTAGAATAGTGTGTTTTAAAGTGGCTGCTGTGGAGGACAGTGTTTGATGTCTATTCCTAACATTCTGTCGTCATGATGCCCACAGGCAAATAGACACAGACAGACAGACAGACAGACAGACAGACAGACAGACAGACAGACAGACAGACAGACAGACTGAATTACATGGGAACATCACAGGGATGTGTGTGTGCATTCAGAAAGAGTTAGATATTGCTCGACGTTATATTTCCCCTGTGTGTGACTGAGAGAGAGAGAGCGAGCTCCAGCAATAACATTTGAAAATGGAATCTCCATCTGAGCTCACATGTGGTGCCGTGGGGGAATTATTCAAATTGTTTTAAAGGAGTATTTCACCCAAAAAATGACTTATTTTCTATCAATTACACACACCATGAAGCACTGAATTCATTGAATTCTTGTAGAGCTTGTAGAAATCTGTATTTTCTGTAGATCTGCTATTTTCAAAAGATTTTAATACATTTTATACCTATGGTACCTTGTGAAACGGTAAACATTCTGCAAAAAGTACATTTTGATTACCGTGACGTTTACTTGTACGTGTTTCTACATTGCAGTATTGATACTTTTACGTAAGTGAGTAAAAAAAATGAAGTACCTTTTCCACCACTGATCTGCTGTGACATCACCAGTGTGACATTACTGTTGTGATATCACTGTGTGTGACACCACACAATACACACAGCGTGGGCATGCATGCCTAACAACGCTGATAAGCTCTATTCACAGCAGCCATATTGTGAAGACATTCACAGGTGTTACCTATGATACTAATGAAGGCTCTGTTCCACTCTGGTCAAACAGTCAGGGTGTTGATGTTGTGCATGTTGGCTCACTGGAAACACTCATGGTTCCTTAAAGGGTTTCCAAATGGCCCCTTGCGGGTGTGTAACTCTGAGAGTGTAGAAATGGAACCAAATGGACCCATAAGGGCCCATTTGGATCCATGTGTACACTCTCAGAGTTATGGGGGTTGTGGAAATTGAAAAATATGAGAATCACTATACACTAAATGGAACGGAGCCTTCATTAGTATCATTGGTAACACCTGTGAAGGAAGTGATAATATAGCTGCTGCTGTGCATAGAGCCTATTCACAACGCACGAACATCGGACCACGCCTCGGGTTCCTCGGCGAAACCGCGCGCCGACTTTGAAGTCGACGGGTCGGACGGCTATCGAGATTACGCGAAAGACAGACGTTCACACGGCCACGCAGAGATTTCATGAATTTATAGAAGGATGACGGATCAAAAAAATAACAACATCAAAAACACAGCCGCAGGGTGCATGGAGAAAAGCTCTCGTACTCCCCACCTAGCAGACAGAAAGTAAAGTCCTGAAGCATTTTGTTATTCAAGGTTGGTTTTTCCAACCTGCCAGGCGGTATAGCGGAGCTTATACTTCATTCACAGCACATACGTGCATAATCCTCTCTCCCTGGATGCCTTATCAAAGGGCCCAGGCACAAACAACTCTAGGTTTTATTTGCTAGAACTGAGAGCCTTTGGGCTAAACGTTGGACTTCTGCTGGTTCTGCGACAAGGCTGTCTCGACACGGATGCACTTTAACCCTTTAAAGACCGGGAACGCATCTGTGTGTCATTTTAAGATGTCTTTGGCAGTTTTTTCGAAAAGTCATGAACATTTGTGCAAATCTTTTGAACGTTTTTAACTCAAATCTTTGCTTCCGGGGGATTCTACAAATGTCGTGTATGTTTCTATATCAGTGGTTCTCAAACGTTTTCATTGTCAAGGACCCCCAATATTATATGTATTTGGCCGCGGACCCCCTTCTCAAAATATTTTGTAATAGGGACCCCCCAGAAGCAAAGATTTGAGTCCAAAATGTTCCCTTTAAAATATATATATATTCAAATATTTGCGCAAATGTTCACGATTTTCCAAAATAGCCAAAGGAACCTAAAAATGACACAGATTCTTTCCCCGTCTAAATGGGATAACGTGAGTGCGGGACGCTCCTACGGCATGTAGACCGTGGCCAAACAGGACAGATAACTCAAAGGCTCAAAGATAAGCTGTAAAAACTGTAACTTTTCAGGGATTGGGAAAAATAAAGAACATGCGTTCCAGTGGATCCAACGTAGTTATTATTTCGTCACAAAATACTTTTCATCCGTTCAATATTTATAAAACCCACACACACTTAACCAGGCTATTCAAAAATAGCAGATCTACAAGCTCATAGCGCGGCACCGAGTGTCTGCTATTTTTGAAAAATCATAAATATTTGTGCAAATCTTTGAATTTATATATATATATATATATATATTTTTTAAACAATTTATTTTTTTACTCAAATCTTTGCTTCTGGAGTCCCAGGAACAAAATATTCTGAGGTGGGGGTCGGCGGACAAAATCCATATAATTTGGGGGTCCTTGACATGAAATACTTTGAGAACCACTGATATAGCAAAATGCGTCTTCATTCAAACTGTTAGGATTTAGAAGACATTTGTAGAATCGGCCTTACTGGGTTAAAACTGCAATCCCTAAATTTGCACCCTTATATAACACCCCTGTAATAACCATATGATCATATTATTACACATTTCTCTCTCTCTTTCTCCCTCTGTCTCGGTCTCTCCCTAACCCGAGGTGAAGTGGATGATTGGTGTGATTGAGAGGTCCATTTAGGGCTGATGATAATGGCAGTAGAGTTGTCTCTCCCAGAAAGACCTGAGGCCCCCCTGGTGCAGCAGACACTGTAGAATATTGTAGTTTTTACACAACCATATCATTGCCATAATACTGTAATTAGTCCTCCCAGAAGACGGGGGGGGGGGGGGGGGGGGGGCATTGAGATGATCTCATGTGTCTTTGTGTGTCTATCCATACTGTGGCTTAACCCATTAAGACCGGGAACGCATCCGTGTCATTTTAAGATTGCTTTGGCTATTCAAAAATAGCAGATCTACAAGCTCATCGTGCGGCACCGAGTATGAGCTTGCAGATCTGCTATTTTTGAAAAATCGTGAAAACATTGTGCAAATCTTTGAATATATATATTTTTAAAGCGAACATTTGAAACTCATCTTTGCTTCTGGGTATTCTACAAAATGTCTTCTAAATCCTAGTTTTTTTTTAAAATGTATCTGGCCGTGGGACCCCCATCTCAAAACATCTTGTTCCAGGGACCCCCAGAAGTTGTAACAGAGTTAAAAATGTTCGCTTTAAAAAAATACATATTCAAAGATTTGCACACATTTTCCACGAATTTTCTAAAAATAGCAGATCTACAAGCTCATAGCGTGGCACTCGGTGCCGCGCTATGAGCTTGTATATCTGCTATTTTTGAATAGCTAAAGAAATCCTAAAAATGACACAGATGCGTTCCCGGTCTGAATGGGTTAATAATCATGTGAACAGCAGCGCTGTAGAGCGGTGTGGGAACAGCTTGGAGACCCCCCCCCTCTCTGTGCATTTCATTATGAAAGCCTGTCCCATATGGACACATTATTATAGGAATGAATAGCTGGCAGAGCCATGTGGGCTTATCTCCTGTTTCTGTGCCAGGCGGCCCATCCACAGCCATGTAGAAGCAGTGGTGGAAAAAAAGTACTCGCATTTTCTACTTAAGTAATAGTATCCATACTGCAATGTAGAAATACTCTGTTACAAGTAAAAGGCCCGTGTTCAAAATGTTACTCGAGTAAAAGTACAAAAGGTTTGGCATCAAAATATACTTAAAGTACCAAAAGTAAACGTTATAAAATGTTCTACAAGCTAAAATGTTCTACAAGCAGATCTACAAGCTCACAACGCGTCGCGATGCGCCGCGTTGTGAGCTTGTGCATCGGCAAAATAGCCTACATATAAAACAGGGCTAAAGTCGTTAATGTATGTTTTATAATATAATAATTTTAAACTGTAAAGTAACTAGTAACTAAAGTTTTCAAATAATTGTAGTGGAGTAAAAAAAACAATATTTGCCTTGAGATGTAGTAGAAGTCAA
>NC_139950.1:6736422-6793922 GCF_963454915.1 Gymnoscopelus microlampas | reverse complement strand
TAGTTTTTTTAATGTATATTGCAATTTAGTTAATTTCACAACAAATTTGCAGATCCACATACAGTGTATCTCTAAACTTTCATATATCTGAGCTTCATTTGGAAAGAATATTATCAGTCTATGCTATAGCAATGATTAGGAGGATCTTAGAGCATTAAGTGGTGTCCGGGGACCCCCAGGGTTCCTTTAGGGGGTTCCAGGAGGTCCAAATGGATCCCTACGGGTCTGTTACTCTCAGATTACGGTTGAATTAACACTGAGGAGTAAGTACTGGGAGCTCTTGGCTGATACCGACAATAAGCCTCTCTGACCTACTTACTTAATTAACACTGAGGATTTTATAGTGTAGATTAGGGTCCCAGAGATACAAAATAATAGTAATACTAATCATGGTCTCTAATGCATATCAATGTGGGCGTACAAAGGTTGATATCCAGTGCTTAGTTTCAGTAGAGTAGAGCTATACGCTATAAGAAATATTCCCTTTGTGGTCCCTGCATTATCTTTTTCAAATGGAGGGCCACGGGCTAATAGAGTATATATATCAATTTGGGGCTCCTTGACATGAAAAGGCTAGTAGTGAACTATGGCTTTAGACAGTGGTGGAAAAAGTACTCACATTTTCTACCTAAGTAAAAGTATGTATCAATACTCCAATGTCGAAATACCCTGTTACAAGTAAAAGGCCTGTGTTCAAAATGTTACTTGAGTAAAAGCACAAAAGTATTGGCATCAAAATATACTTAAAGTACCAAAAGTAAACGTTGTAACATGTTTGAAAATAGCAGATCTGCAAGCTCACAACGAGTCGCGATGCGACGCGTTGTGAGCTTGTAGATCAGCTATTTTCAAATAGCCTACTGTACATATAAAAGAGGGCTAAAGTGGTTAATGTATGTTTTACAATATAATAATTTATATCTGCAAAGTAACTAGTAACTGAAGTTTTCAAATAATTGTGGTGGAGTAAAAGTACAATATTGGCCTCTTGAGATGTAGTGGAGTAGAAGTCAAAGTATTGAACATTGGAAATACTCCAGTAAAGTAAAAGTACCTCAAACTTGTACTCAAGTACAGTACTTGAGTAAATGTACTTAGTTACTTTACACCACTGGTTTTAGAGGGTGAAATAAGGCAGGTTTTACAATGTTCTGACGCCTATTACATGATGTTATTTATCAGATGAACTGTACCAATTTTCTTCCTTATTAGTCTTGGGAAGAAAACTCTTCAACCTTCATTTCCTTCAAGGAGTAAAGCTGTTTCAGTACAATGTGACTGACTGCCTGGCCCAGTTTAATGTCTCATAGCACCATTGCACCCTTTCCCCCTCATGTCTCTGTCGCACATCATGTTCTACGTTGCCATGTCAACGCTGAGACAATACGTTATTATGCAGCCCTAATTAAAACTGAGCGTGTCCTTTTGATGTGCGCGAAGTCAAGGAAATGTTAACGTGGGCGTGCGATAGAGCACTCCTTCAGGTTGTTAGTCTGTCTGTCTGTCTGTCTGTCAGTGGTGGTAAAAGTAATTTTTTTACTTAACTAAAAGTATCAATACTGCTATGTAGAAATACTCTGTTACAACTAAAAGTCAGGAATTAAAAATTTACTTGAGTAAAAGTACAAATGTATTGGTATCAAAATGTACTTAGAGTACCAAATTAGAAAGTACTCATTATGCAGAATGTCCCATTTCACAAGTTCAAAATGTATTTAAAAAAAAAATGAAAATAGCAGATCTACAAGCTCACAACGCGTCTTTTTTACGTAATATTTGACAATTTGGTATTAAAATTGTAATACTAGAAATGTGCAGATACCCTGTATACTCTTCTTACACTGTATGTTTGTTTGTTTACTGTTGAGTGAGAAAACAATGTTTCACATTAAGCTAATCATCTTGGGACCCCCCCAGCCTAGTAAAGTCAGCTGGGTCTGTCTGCCTGCCTGTCTGTCTGTCTGTCTGTCTGTCTGACAGCGCGGCAGCGTGACCGAGTGAACGGCCTCCCCGCGGTCAGTCACAGACTGCAGCCACATGGGAAGTCATGCAGGCTGCAGGGGAGCCACGCCTGGCCTACTCTACTGAGGATGAAAGAGAAGGCCGACTGTGCACGAAGATTACTAAAGCGTGTTTGTGTGTGTGTGTGTGTGTGTGTGTGTGTGTGTGTGTGTATTACTATTCTTGTGAGGGCCGAATGAAGACAATTTCCCTGGTTCTCACGAGATAAATGGTTGCTTTATGGTAAAAAATGATCTGGGGAGTCAGGCCTACAATTAGGAAAACATTCAGGTTGGGATTAGGATTAGACATTTAGAGGTCAGGTTTAGGGCTGGATTCATTTCATACCTGATTTAAACGTAGATAATATGGTTGTCATGCATTGCAGATTGTAGATCCTTACAAGCAACAGCAATGTTGTGGGCTTGCAGATAGGCTATATCCGGCTTTGGGGTTAAAGGGATAGTTCACCCCCAAAATGACTTTTTTTATATCGATTAGTGGATATTCTTTTGTTTTTGTCGCATTCCTAAGCCAATAATTTGATGACCGGCAGCGGTTCCGGTAGGAGACACAAAGAGTCTCCTTTGTGTCTCCTATACCGGAACCGCTGCCTACCGGTCCGCTGGTCATCAAATTATTGGCTTAGGAATACGACAAAAAACCCAATAACATCCATGAATTCAAGTCTCCATGGGGGGACTAATCAATAGAAAAAAATAATAAAATATTGATGTTCTCACAAGTGTAGTAATACAAACGTGTGTGTGTGTGTGTGTGTACTGTATGTGCGTGTGATGATCTGTAACTCGTCCAACGCACTCCTCTCTCTCTCTCTCCGTCTGTTGGGAGTCAGTGGCGGGGCACCATCTGCTCGGCCAGCAGGCGCTCACTGATGATGTCACTTCCTGCCAGGCTGCAGAGCGGCCAGGTGGACAGTAGTTAAGACGGGATACATTAGCGGCTCATGTTTAACCCATTTAATCCCGGAACGCGTCTCTGTCATTTTTAGATTTCTTTTGGCTACTGAAAAATAGCAGACTACAAGCTCATAGCGCGGCACCGAGTGCCGCGCTATGAGCTTGTAGATCTGCTATTTTTTTTTGAAGAAAATTGTGAAAATGTGTGCAAATCTTTGAATATACATTTTAACTAAAATCTTCTAGGGGGTCTCTGGAACAAAATATTTTGAGACGGGGTGGTCCGTGGACAAATGCATATAATTTTGGGGGTCCTTGACATGAAAAAAGTTTGAGAACCACTGATATAGCATATCTTTTCTTTTTTTTTACTGTAGGATTTAGAAGACATTTGTAGACTCCCCAGAAGCAAAGATTTGAGTAAAACATGGTCGCTTTAAAGTGTATATATATATATATTCAAAGAATTGCACACATTTTCTCAATTTTTCAAAAATAGCAGTAGCAGATTTACGCTATGAGCTTGTACATCTGCTATTGTTTTGATAGAATCTAAAAATGACACACATGCATTCCCGGTCTTGATGGGTTAATCATGTCTTCTAGACCAGTGGTTCTCAAACTGTGGATCCCAATTTCCTGAATGATTGTGGGGGGTTCGCAGATGATTGGCTTAATGTGCAACATTGTTTTTTAACTCAACAGTAAACAAACCAACATACAGTATAAGTGTATACAGTGTATAGTATACCCTGTATACTATACAGGGTATCTGCACATTTCTAAAGTGACAATTTAAGGACTTTTAAGAGCTTTTTAATACCTATGAAATTAAAAAAGAAGACCAAGACCAAGAAGGCAAATTGTCAAATATTACCTAAGAAAGAGGTAAAAAAAATAGCTTGTACACCAGCTATTTTCACAATATTTATCTGTGGAACCACTCAAACTTGCCTCAACACCTACAATTCCAAGTGCTTGTCGGGGTGGGGGGGTCCCCAGTTCCCATTATTTTGGGGGTCACGGCCTGGAAAGTTTGAGAACCACTGTTCTAGACTAGCCTGGGATCCGGCCTGCTTCACTACGTTCGGCGGATTTTTTTCTCTCACTTGAAGCGAAGTGAGAAAGAAAAATCTGCCGAACGTAGTAGAAGCAGGCCGGATTCCCGGCTGGTTCTAGACTACATGATGCCCAGTGTTCTAGTCAGTCAGGTGGAACACATTTTGGTTTGACCCTTCTCACACAGTGACGGTAACACACTTACATATATTCTCAACTGGAAGCAGTACAGCCCCGGATCTCAATCTCAATCTATATTTATATATAGATTTGAAAATGATATATTTTTTAAGGATCCGGGGCTACTCATGCACTAAAGCTCTCTAAAATATTATCCAATATGATCCAGAACTCACATAAGCAAAGTTTTGGGTCCTTATTACTGTCATTCACCGTGTGTGTGTGTGTGTGTGTGTGTGTGTGTGTGTGTGTGTGTGTGTGTGTGTGTGTGTGTGTGTGTGTGTGTGTGTGTGTGTGTGTGTGTGTGTGTGTGTGTGTGTGTGTGTGTGTGTGTGTGTGTGTGTGTGTGTGTGTGTGTGTGCGTGTCACAGACAGACAGGTCCAGCATGCTTTACTGTTTGTTAGAATAATGTAATCGGTGCTTGCTGTGTAGACAACACTGTGCTTGCTGGCTCATACATCAAGCTGTACAATAAGTTGCATAATTGGCATTTTGCTGCATTATTAAGAGTCCTAATGTGATCTTCTGCTGTTGAGAAGATGATGTAATAAATCAGTTTTAAAAGTCTACCCTGTGCTCAGCTTGTCAAAAGGTGTGGGGGGTGGGGACCAAATGGACCCTTGGGCAGTCGGTCCGTAACTCTTAGAGTGTAGAAATGGAACTGCATCAACCCCTGATGGAGTTTACACTGTATTGGGTTCCCAGAGACTTAATAAAAGAGGAGCAAAGTATCAAATGGGGGTCTCTGGTCTTAATGAATATCAAACTGGGGGTCCTTGAAATGGAAAAAGCTTTACCACCACTCAAACTGTTTCAGCACATCATTTCCAGTGAAGAATAGCACATGGATTGTTGTAACCATCCATCTGTTATTCTTCACTGTGAAAATGATTTGCTCGTTGTTCTCTGAAGTCATTCTCTGGTGGTGAAATGGGTTGCATAATGAATGAGCACATACTGTACGTGTTCATTCATTCGTTGGTTGACACATCCACATGCCTTGATGGCTGCACCATGCACTGCATGCATGTTATTCACTCAATGGTTGACTAGAGTTCTCAACGGGACTGAAAGTTAAGGCCCGGCCCTAACTGGGCCCTACTGGGCCGGCCCGAAGCTCGGCCCGGCCCGAACAATTACCATACTTTTAGACCCGAAAACCCGAAAAGGTGTCATTATGTACTCAATGACCTCAAAGTCACTCATCCAACAAGCTTTGTTCCGGAGATAATGGCCAAAACATCTTGAAAACGGCCGCTTTCTCCGATTTTGATTGAGTTCTGGCTATTTGTCGCCCGTTTTAATAATATCACGGGCTAGGAAGGTCAGACGGCGGCAAACTAGGCACCTGAGTAAAGTTCACTTTTAGCTGCATCCAACACATCCACTGCCAATTCCGTCTGCCTAACCGTTAGGCCGCTAACGGCAGCAGGGCCGGATTAAACCCTTCGTGGTGCCCTGTGCTACGATCCGTGTCGGTGCCGCCCCTGGACCGTTTTGTCAGCGGAGCGGGGGGGTGGGGGCATTGCGTAAAAAAATTACTCTTCACCGCCACTTTTCACCGTTTCTCCTTCCTCCTATTTCAAATATACAAGGTTTCCACCCGACAGTGACGACATATAGCATGTCTTTATGTCTTTATTCACTCATTGGTTGACACATCCACATGCGTCATGCATGTGCTGTTAGTATGTTATTCACTCAGTGACGCACATGCATCATACACTGCATTTATGTTGGCAATCAGTAACACGCTAAATGTCATCAACATGCAGTGGTGGAAAGTAACTAAGTACATGTACTCAAGTACTGTACATAAGTACACATTTGAGGTACTTTTACTTTACTGGAGTATCCATCCATGCTGGTAATCTCTACTTTCTGCCCCAGTTTGCTTTGAATATGTTTTTTTCTCAGTGTCTCTAATCTCTCAAGAACAGATTCCGACCTGCGGTGGAATCTGTCGGAGCGGTTCGTCCTAACCAGTGCGCATTGGCTAAAAGTGGGCGTGCCTTCAGATCAGGAAGTGGGCCGCGCTTTACCCAATCAAATGTAGTGGGCGGGATTCACGTGTCCATCCACCATGATCCACCCTCCCCCCCTCGAAACTAGCCGAAACTAATTTAACAATAGCGTCCTCGGAGCGGACAAAACCACGGAAAGATATTCACATTTTAAATTACTCTTTCATCATAGAAACAAGTGGGCTTATAACCAAAACCATCCATGTTCTCTGGGAGAAGTGGTGTTAGTGTTCCGTGTAGAAATATTGTTAGTGGGAATGAAAACATGGTCGCACCAACCGGAAGTGATGCGCTATAGGCAGACATGAAACCGGTGTTTCCCTGCGCTCTAGTCTAACATTATACTCCTGCCAGACTCCACAGAATATCAGAAAAGCAGAGGTCGCTGTTTTTCATTTTCTGTGGGGTCTGGCTACGCGAGACTACAGTGTCTCTGACTGATGTATTCACTGCTCTGTGCTCCCATTGGTTGCCACGTCTTATCACTTCTATTTTTGAAATTTGGGTGAAAATATCGCAAATGGTTGGAACATTTTGAATAATTTTGAATAGTTTTTAACACAAGTCTTCTCTTCTGGGGGTCCCTGGCACAAATTATTTTCAGATGGGGGTCCGCTGCCAAATACACATCAGTTTGGGGGTCCTTGACATGAAAAAGAGTTTTTCCATTTCTTGCTAGTTTATACATGCACAATAGGGCTTAATGAACAATCATTATAGTCCAATAACAAGATCATTTGAAATGGGACATTCTGCATGTTAGTTTACTTGCTACTTTAAAGTGCTTCTGATGATGTTCTTGCTTAGCATGGCAAAGTAAACAACGTGCACACTGCACACAACGTGCACACACAGACAGACACAGACACACACACAATGTGCACACATAACGTGCGCTGGTATGAATCATAGCAGTAGAAATCAGAGGCGTAGAAATCAGTAAGTTAATGCAATTAGAGGCCACAAAACAATCAATTACACATCACTCTCTCTCTGTCTAAACAACTCTAATTGTGTAAAGTACAACTATAATTAGCCTAATTGTACAAAGACGGACGCACCTCATTAACAGCAGCGCGACAGCTTCTTTTCAATCCAAAGGAGGATTGGGGGGGGGGTGTGACCGTGGCAAAACAAACAAATATCAATATGAATTGGTTATCAAATACACACCTATGATTAATGGGTGCAGCTGATGAATACGTGTGTGTGTGTGTGTGTGTGTGTGTGTGTGTGTGTGCACACGTGCGTGTGTTTGTGTACAGATTTGTATTACTAATACAAAACCCAATTCTATACTTCAGCTATTAAAAAAATTGCCAATAAAAACACATGCATTTCTTTACATTTTAATGCCAATACTTTTGCACACTCGCTCTAGTAAACCTTTGAATACAGGACTTTTACTTGCAACAGAGTACTATTATGTTGTGGTATTGCTACTTTCACCTATAAGTAACACATCTGAGTAGCTCAAATGAAAGTACCATAACAAAAAAACTACAAAGGTGTCCTTAAAACAGTGACAACTCTGGCCTATACAGAGTCATCTGTCAATCTGTAATTTGCCTGATGAGATTTCATGAGTTTTTGGTAGGATGACACATCTTGTGTGCAGTTGGCATTTTGGCCTGAGGGTGGTGCTAGAGGAAAGGTCATGGGGTCACTCGCATGGTAAAGGCCTCATGTTCCAGGAAGCATAAATGCACTCAGCATGCTGCATTTCAAAACAATGCAGTATGCCAACTTCTCCTCAGAAATGCCTAGAGAGCATGGGTCTTCAACAGGGGGTCCGGTCCGGGACCCCTAGGGGGTCCTCAGAGTTATTACAGGGGGGCCGCCAAATTCTTTTTCACATTACATTTACATTAACCACTTGAACCCTAGCATCCCTATTCTGAGAATCGAACATTAGCTGAAAATAGCTGATCTACAAGCTCACTGCGAGGCGTTGTGAGCTTGTACTGTAGATCAGCTATTTTTGGTAAAGAGGTTTAATGTAGATGGAAAAAAGAGCTGACCAAGTACAGAGCCAAGGTAAATTTTACTAAGTAGTAAGGGTTTAAGTGGTTAAATGTCTGAAAATGAATTCATGACCTGATGTTACTAACTTAACTATGAATCCAACATATTGATAGAAAAGATCATGTGTAAACAAATAGACACAAAACATACATTTACACAACACTGATGATAGTGCTGTCAAACAAGTCTGTGACAAAGTTTAATCTGCAACACAATTTTATACAATATGTAGTGTGGAGGGGGGTCCCTGCTTCATCTCTCTCTCAGCTAAGGGGGGCCCTTGGCCATTAAAAAAGAACGTTGAAGACCCCGAGGTCTAGAGGCTTCCAGAATGTAGAATTTGCAGTCGTAAAAGCCATGTGACATTCTGCTAAGTGTGTTTCTGTGTACACAGAGCTGTGTGTAACGGCTTGATGAGGCTTATTGTGGTGTGGTAATGTCAAATCTGTCCGGGCAAAGTCCACGAGGGGTTAATGTGTAAGCTCTGCTGTTGCTTGTCATGAAAGGTGCTACTGTATTCATGCAGAAGAACTCCACAATGTAGAAATACTCTGTTAGTACCTACCTACTTGAAAGGTGCTCCTGCATGGGTCTTCAACTGAGGGTCTGGGACCCCTAGGTTACACTGGGGCCGCCGAATATTTCTGTTGTAGGAAAGTTTGAACCCTAACCGTAATTTGCTGAAAATAGCAGATCTACAAGCTCACAGCGTGTCGGGCTGTCACGAGTTGTGAGCTTGTGGATTGGCTATTTTCAGTGAAAACAAAACAATGCTGATGATAGTGCTGTTAAACAAGTCTACGAAGCTATCTATGAAAACTGTGACTCTTTTTTTTTATCTGCAACACAATTTTATACAATATAAGTGCATGGGGGTCTCTGCTTCCTCTCTCTCGGGGGTCCTTCCTTGGCCTGAAAAGCGTGAAAGACCCCAGTGCTACTGTATTAACGCCATTGTACAGTGGAAAAGCCCTGATCTCAGATCAGCTGTCTCAACACTCACAGTCTCACAGTCTTTCTGCCTTTCTGTCTCCGAAAACGATCTTGGACTGTTATACGCTGTAAGAAATCCGGCCGTAGTGGATGTACTGTACTGGGGAAAAAAAAGATAAAGTCAGTGATACAATCTAGCTTTTTTCCAGTTCTTATCTACAGTAAGTTCAATTTGACGGCGAGAAGGTACTGTAGGTTGACTTGGCAAGAGGCGTTGCTATGGAAACTGTAAACGGTCTGGGCCGGGTTGTTTTGATGTTGATAGGTCCAGTTTTAGAACGTTGCAGACCACAGCTTGGGGATTATGTTGCATCATGAAGTGGTTGCAAGTTTCAACACTGCTCATGGCAAGTCTTTGATGTGAAGTGCTTTTAGCTGGCCACTACAGTGCCTGTTTTTAAACCCCGTCGTAAAACACATCATTATATACCTTGGCTTTTCACTCGGTATGAGAGTTGCTTTTGCTTTCCCATTGAGAACAAACGATAGACCACAGTTCAGAGTCTACAGAAGCCAGACTAAAATACACAGTGCATGAATAAAAAACACAGTAGCATACAAACAACCAGGGCAGGAATTTCACCCCTCAGTTTGGCCTTTTGCCCCTAAAAGAAATGCCATGCCCTGAGCCCACAGTGGCTTTAATGCCCCAGCTGATTGTACCACTTTCTCCTCTGTCTCTTTCTTGTCCATTTGTAGACACCAGTGTCTCTTTCTTGTCCATTTGTAGACACCAGTGTCTCTTTCGTGTCCATTTGTAGACACCAGTGTCTCTTTCTTGTCCATTTGTAGGCACCAGTGTCTCTTTCTTGCAGTGTTAATTTTGACAGCAAATTTTGATTTAGTCTTAGTCTTAGTCAAAAGCAATTACACTGCAGCAAATTCTGATTTAGTCTTAGTCCTTTGAATAACACACCATTTAGTCTTAGTCCCATTTTAGTCTTCTGAAATTGTTTAGCCTTAGTCTTAGTCTTAGTCGACTAAATATAAAAACCTTAGTCTTTTAGTCTTTTAGTCTTTTAGTCTTAGTCGACAACATTAACACTGCTTTCTTGGCATGTAGACACCATTGTCTTTTGTTGAGATTCTAAATTCTTAACTCCTCTGAGTCACCATCTTTAAACCAATCCAGTGACTTTGATTGGTGCAGGGCTGAGCATGGATCAGATTGTAAATACCATCATTTATTTATTTCACTGCAGATGAAACCCTAAATTCTATTTATTCTTTCAATGGACTAAAATCTTATTATATATACATTTGGCCTTTGTGCCCTCAAAAAATGGACAACACCAAAGGCCAAGTGGCCGTGCCCCTAAAATGACGAAGTTCCAGGCCTGCAAACAACTAATTAAAACATTGTAAAATCAAAATGTTTATTACTTTCAGCTAATTTTGCATCACCTGCAATAAAAAGCAAGAGAGAAAAGGTGGGTCTTTAGGTTGTATTCAAAATAGTCAGTGGTACGGGGCTGGACTTGATGTCAGCTTTTGCCAGATGTAGGGCTCTAAGGTAAAAAGGTTGCGAAGCACTGGGTTTACCCCTTAAACCCCATACGTTGGCTCTATACTTAACTAGTGTCTGTTCGCTTTACAGTAGATATTGTATCTTCGCTGAAAAGATGCTCACAGAGCTTGTCAATCTGCTATTTTCTGCGACTGTTTCCATCAGAATTCGGATTCTGGGGTTAAGCTATAGTTTTATGGATACAATGCATTACTAGACAGTGTTTGATGACTGTGTTTTTAACTCGGTGGGGCTTCATCTCCATCTTTTCTCTGGGTGACTCCCCGTCTTACACACAGTCTCAACACAACACGACACCTTCCTCCATCGCAGGCAATAACAACAATGATGACATGTAACGCTGTTTTGTTTACTACATTACTCATAGCTGCATGAGAAGGGTTACATTTCCATACGCTGTGTGCTTGCAGTATGTGGGGTTCACATCGTGTGTATGATGGTGCTTGCCTTCTAGGTTTGTCCTTGACTCCCTGTGTGTGTGCGTGTGCGTGCATGCGTGCGTGTGTGAGATAAATGACCCTGCTGTGTGTCATCTGTATTCCATGTCTCATTGCCTGTTGGGGGTTGGTGGAGCTCACAGGAACGACCTCTATTATTACTGATCCAACCTTACAACCTTTCCTGCTCACTTGGATCAGCTAGCACAGGAATGCTGTCAGAGCCTATAGCACTCGCCTGACTCCACCTCACCCCCTAGCACTCACCTCTTCAGACTCCACCTCACACCCCCTAGCACTCACCTCTTCAGACTCCACCTCACCCCCTAGCACTCACCTCTTCAGACTCCACCTCACCCCCTAGCACTCACCTCTTCAGACTCCACCTCACCCCCTAGCACTCACCTCTGCAGAGAAGTTCAGACTTCACCTCACCCCACCTAGCACTCACCTCTCCTTGTAATCCCTTCTTATCACCTGTTCAATAGATACTATCGGTAGTTTACTGTGCAGCTGTATCTTGGTCACTTATGTTTTTGTTACCGGCGTATGTGTTTTGTCTCAACCACAAATGTTCTGAATGTTATTTAGATAGCATGGCGTTTAGACAAATGCTAGGTTCATTGTTTACCTGGTATTTCAGGCACTACATTGTTCTCTCTGCACTCTACTTATGTGACTATTTACCTGGTTGTTTATTGATTAGAGAGAGTGTGTGTGTGTGTGTGTGTGTGTGTGTGTGTGGGGGGTGGGGGGGGGGTTGGGTGTGTGTAACAGTAGACGGTTTGGCCAGTGAGCGAGGCTTAAGTCGGGTTTAGTTCAGAGGAGGTGCTTTCAGGTTAAGCTGAGCGGAGCAAAGCGATGGGAGAGTCTATTTAAAGGACAAACCGCCTCCCCCCTCATGAATTATTCAACAACCGTTTGCCCCTCCCCCCCTCTACCCTGTCAAGATCAGCTGGAGGAAGTAGTGGTTGCAGCTCGGCCAATGGGATTACAACACCGGATTGGCTTTGTGTGTGTGTGTGCGTGTGTGCACGGTGTGTGTGTGTGTGTGTGTGTGTGGTGTGTGGGTGTAGAGAGGGAGAGAGCAAGTCCGGACAAGTAGCAGCCCTCTCAGAGCTCTGTGTGTATGTGTGTGTGTGTGTCTGTCAGAGTGTGTGTGTGAGAGAGAGGGAGAGAAATGTAGGGCATGCGTCTCGATCGCCCTCCCTCCTCCATCGCTCTCTCTCTCTATCTCTGCATCCGTCCGTCTTTGTCTGTGGAGCCGGTCGCCGTGGATACGAACAGACGGGCTGCCATTGTTGGCGTGTTTAGCCGGCTTTTGCTCGTCTCGTGGATTTACAGGAAGAAAAGGGGGGCATGTAAACCATCCCTCCACTCCAACAGGAACTATTGTTGTGTGAGGGGTGTGTGAGTGTGTGTGTGTGTGTGTGTGTGTGTGTGTGTGTGTGTGTGTGTGTGTGTGTGTGTGTGTGTGTGTGTGTGTGTGTGTGTGTGTGTGTGTGTGTGTGTGTGTGTGTGTGTGTGTGTGTGTGTGTGTGTGTGTGTGTGTGTGTTCAGGGGTCCAGCCATGAATTCGTGTTGGAAGATGAAGCTGCAGGTACAGTAGACACATAACAAACCCTTCATCGTTTTGTGTCTGTGATGTTTTAATCGTGTCATTTTTCAAGGCTGTCTTGAGCTGTAGTGGTTTATTGAAGTGTTGTTATCCAAGGTTGATAATAACAGTGTTATTACACGTTAATAACAAGGATTGATGTGTGTTCTTGTTGTACTGGTGTAGCCGTGTGGTTGAGATGCACTGATGGAAGTCCTATCTGTGTAGGAACTGACACGTTTACCTCACTCAGCCCTGGGTCTTTTAAAGCATTGGTTCTCAAAGTGGGGCCCGGGGGTCCCCAGCAAAATGTGTTACTATATCCCAATAAGTATAGCCACTTTAACCTTTTTATCATTTGGCTATTCAAAAATAGCAGATCTACAAGCTCATAGCGAGGCACCGATATATTAAAAAATATTTGAATATATATATATATATATATTTAAGCGAACATTTGTAACTCAAATCTTTGCTTCTGGGGGTCCTTGGAACAAAAGTATTCTGAGATGGGGGTCCGCGGCCAAACACATATCATTTTGGGGGTCCTTGACATGAAAAAGTTTGAGAACCACTGTTTTAAAGAAGACTTTTATAATGCAACTAACACCTCATAGGCTGGTGGTCTGTCTATTGCTCTGTGCCAGTCCTTCCCTGCCTTTATATATCCATGTAGTGACACAATAATACACGTTCTATGTGTGTATGTGATGCAGAGAGAGAGAGAGAGAGAGAGAGAGAGAGAGAGAGAGAGAGAGAGAGAGAGGAGAAACAGAGAGGAGAGTGAGGTAGAGAGGTTGAAAGAGAGAAAGGAAGGAGAGAGAGAACAATAACAGAGGAGGAGGGGGGGGGGGGGGTGTTATTGTTTCCGCTGAGTGGTTGGTATGTGGAGGCCTTCTGTCGCCGTGGTGATGGAGAAGCGCTTCGCCGCTGCCTGCTGCTGCAATGAGAGAAAACACTCAGCAGAAGTGTGTGTGTGTGTGTGTGTGTGTGTGTGTGTGTGTGTGTGTGTGTGTGTGTGTTTGTGTGTGTTTGCGTGCATGTGTTGTGTGCATGAGTTGTGTCCATGTGTTTGATTGTTTGTTTTCATGCATGCATTGTGTTTGTTTTGTTTGTTTGTATGTTGCATACCTGTTTGTTTGCATACATATGTTTGTGTGTTTGTATGCATGCATATCTGTTTGGTTATTTGTTTGTTTGTGTGTTTGCATGCATACATATGTATGTATGTTTGCTTGCATACATACAGTATGTGTGTGTTTGTGCGTTTGTTCGTTTGTCTGTTTGTGAGTGTGTTTGCGTGCATGCATAAGTGTTAGTTTGTGTTTGAGAGGGGTGGGTGCTGCACAAGAGATGAAAAGACCAAAGCAAGTTAAACGGAGACACAAATAGACGCATGCAGGGACTATACCTGCGACGTTGATGCATACATGCACATTGCAACCTCAGCCGGAGTGTTCTGAGTCTGACATGACGTGTGTGTGTGTGTGTGTGTGTGTGTGTGTGTGTGTGTGTGTGTGTGTGTGTGTGTGGGTGTGCTCCTGTTAGTTATAGTAGTGTTAGTTTACATTGGTTCAATATTTATAAAACGTCACAGAGGGTCGCTGTGCACAATGCAATGCATTGTGTTGTGAGCTTGTAGATCGGCTATTCTCGCTACTTTTCCGCAACACATATGAAGTAGGGTATTCATTTGCGAGAAAACCTATTTTTTTTCATTATGTTGAAAAACAGAGATATGTACAAGGTACATGCCTGATAGCAATGATATAACTGCTCACATAATACAGGCCTGGGTACTGTATATAATGTGTGTTTGTATGTGTTTTCATTAGCTTTGTAATCAAACTGCATCTCTTTGGGAAGCTGAACCCTGCTGTCCTTTTTGCGTATTTTCCGTGTTGCACAACATTGCATCCAGGGCAAGGCATTACCGTATACGTATATATGTTTGTTATTGCTCTGCAATCTGCCACCACCACGGCATGGCTGATTGACCTAGTTTCTCTGGTGCTCATCTCTACCCTTTGTTCAGCGGATGAGTGGGGGGGGGGGATGGGGGGGGGGGGGGAGACAGCACACCATACCGTACTTACAGACATACATACTTTAATAATTTAATGTACAGTCTAGGAATGCACCCATGGGACATTTTTGGCTGATAACCGATGTCAACGTTGCTGTTATGTTCGATAGCCGATATTTATCGATATTATCTGTATAAAAACATGTTAAAATTGTGTCAATTCTGAAAAACACATGTAAACACTGAATTTGAAAAAAGCAACGCCTCTTTATTCCAAAACTTATATATACAACATTGGTATTTATTTTCAGCTAAAAAGGATATACAGTATTTTTTTTGTTATACATACAAAAAAAATACATTTGCGTGCTAGACAGAGGATCCCAGTCAGATGCAGTTTTCATGAACCCGTTCACCCTTGTACTGCTCATCATAAGGACAGACTGTGACCCTGTCATTAGTCCCAATCTTCCAATCAGTGGTGTAAAGTAACTAAGTACATTTACTCAAGCTGTCATCTGAATGGACCCTTACCGGCTTATTTGTGTATTCATCTTGGTGACTTTCCCCAAATAGTGTTTGGAGGTCCGTGTTTTAAGGTCGTACAAATCCATAAATGTACAACATATTCCAAAATATAAAGTGCTGACCCCCAAAGCCACGTATGTTACCTGACCCTTTGTGTTCCGTAATATTACGTATTGTTCAATTCACTATTTTAATCCCACCTGTGCCTGAATTGTATTTCCATCGAGTGTAATACCGGCGTTCACCTGCTGCGCCACAACTTCTGGCACAGGTGGGGGGGGGGGGCGTGTTGGAGGCAGTTGTAGGGGTTAAGTGTCTTCCTCAGGGACACCTTGACACATTACCAGAAGAGCCCCCGTAATCAAACCTGGCACCTTCTGTTTCCCAGGTGTCCTTTCTACCCACTCGGCTATGGCCGCCCCCACAACAACATATGTGGCTTTGGTATCAGCACCTTGTATATATTTTCAATTTGCACATTCATGGGCCTTAACTACGGAACTCCAAACACTATTTGGGGAAAGTCGCCAGAAGACTGTCATAGGTACACAAAAAAGTCTGAATCGATAAAAGAAATGCATGACAAGTCTTGATCCAAGGCTACTTGTAATACCACACAGCAGCCAAGCTTATTCACAAACACAGACGGAGCAAGGCTGTGATTATATTTTAGCTTAGCAGCATATCAGTGCATCATCCACTGATGCACTGAAACCTCTGAGCTTTGTGTCAAATCCACACGCTGCCTGCCTGCCGGGGGGTGGGGTGGGGGGGGGGGGGGGGGGGGGGTGAACAGACGTAAAGGTGGTGTAGCTGGTAAGGGAGGGGGCGGGGGGTGGATTATTCCAGTCACATGTTGTGACGGAGCTTAAAACCTGTCGGGGGAGGGGGTACAAGGAGAGGACAGGGGAGAGGATAAACTGGGCGCTTGTGGAGAAAATCAAATATCGCCATTTCTTTCACTGAATACCTCAATATCGACGTTGTTATATATCGTTGATAATGTGGTATTGTGACGATAACACGCCCCCCCCCCCCCCCCCCAAGCCAAAAATAGCAGATGCGTCGTTATTGTCAATTTTCATGTTATAAAATGAGTGACAAAAAAACAGGAATAAACAGCACTTACGTCCTAAAAACATTATTCACGATAATCCAAAATCCCAGATAATATGGTCTCATATCACAATCTGGATATAATGTGTTTCTATTACCCAGGCAGTTGTAGAACAGGATGGGACAGGACGCAGTGTTGCCATGTCCACTTCTTATAAGTGACTTTGGGCTTGTTTTTGTGTAAAGTTGTTTGTAAATATTAATAATATTTTTTTTTGGCTTGTTTCTAAAGTGTAGTTGCTTATTTGACCAAGTGGTTCTCAAATAATTTCATGTCAAGGACCCCCAAATGAATATGTATTTGTCCCCTTACCCCCATCTGAAAATGTTATTTTGCCAGGGAGCCCCAACATTTGTGTTGTCAGAATGTTTCAAAAATCTTCCAAATCTTCCACATTTTATTTAAAGTAAAAATAGCAGATCTACAAGCTCACAACGTGTCGCATAGATCTAGCTTGTAGATCTGCTATTTTAAAATTGTCAACGTATACTGTATATAGGTTTAGTGCTCATAGTCGCTTCTTTTGGGCTTGCTTTCCTAGACCTGGATGCTTATTTCTCTCAGAAAATCTGGCAACACTGACCGTAAGGGAGATAGCAGAGGAACCCAGGGTGGATGATGGTGTTATAAAGTGACATACTGTATATTATACACCAGATGATGTGTCAGCAAAGCTGGTGGGATTATCAAAGACCTCAGCCACCCCAACCATGGACTGTTAAAGCTGTTAGTTACCGTCTGGCTATAAAGCGTATAGTACCACAGCCTCAAGGCCCCGGCAGGCTGGGGGACAGCTGCTTCTTCTTTTTTTGGTTTTGACTTTATTTAGAGTAGCCTGTTAGTAAATGTTGACCCCTTTTCTCCCCAATGTAGTCGTTATAGGCTAATTTCTTCCTCCCCCGCACATTTCTGTATTGCCACTGCTGTATCATACTGACTGACACGCGCCACCCCCCCTCCCACCCCCCACCCCCCCTGCAGTGACTTCCCTCCCCCGAACACGGGCCAATTGTGTTTGTATATAGACACTCGTCCAAACCCATTGAAACCCCTGGATTCGACAGTGGGGTGGACAGGTACTATTCATAACCCACGCACTTGGACAGCTTCTTCAAGCAGGCAACCAGGTTTATGAACAATAGACAATGAAGGCCTGTAGCCCGTTTTCTACAAACACACACACACACACGCACACGCACACGTGCGCACACACACACTCAGAGGCACACAAACGCACACATAAACAGGCATTAACCACATGCAGAAACTACACGCACTACACATTATTATATCATTTAAACACATCCCACACACAGGCACACTGACACTTTATGTTTATAATTATAGACATACTCACTCAGTCATCCATATTCTGGGGGGAGCATTAGCCAAAAATATTTTTTTTGGGGGAAGAGATTTTGGTGTAGACGGAAAAATGTGGTCCAGAGTACAGAGTCAACTCAGGTCCAGTTTACTCTGTCTAGAAGATGGTTTAAGTGGATAAGGTCTGTCTACGGAGAACACACACATGTGTGCGTGTCCCCTGGTCTGCTCTAGACAGATCAGGTTGCACAGCTCAGATGGAAGAAAAGCTACGGCCATTGCCCCCAGCCCCCAGCAGTAGACAGGCCCACATCACCAGACACAGCTAAGTCTGCCATGCTTCAGCTCCTAGAATCTCATCTAAACCACACTTTATCACACGCCTGATGTCTGTTTATTTTTTCATCTTTTATAAGCGTCGCAAACACACAGACATCGACTGTCTTAAGTGGTACATGCAGGCACACACACACACACACACACACACACAGACACAGACACACACACACACACACACACACACACACACACACACACACACACACACACACACACACACACACACACACACAGACTGGGGTGTGTGTGTGTGTGTGTGTGTGTGTGTGTGTGTGTGCAGGCACGCACGCACACAGGGATGGTGATGGTCGATACACACATATTGACAAACATTATTCCCAGAGGTCACGGCCCCCCGGGACAGGGTGTATTTTATCGTATGTCCAATGACAGAATTTATTTTGGAAGGAAGCTTGCTGTCGATGTCGATGCAGCCATCTCTTCTGGAGGAAATGGAGGGTGACTGGGAGTAGCCTGGAAACCAGACGAATCTTTCATTGCAAAAAAAGAAAAAAAAATGCCCTCAGCAGATTTGGTCTGAGGATTTCACCCCCTCCGGAGTAGTGAGGGACCAATCAGGGCCCAGTATGCAAATATGGGGCGGGTTTATCACCAGAATAATTATAACCGAATAATCAAGAAGCAAGGTTTTATATAATATTTGTTTTTATTTTTTCTTATATATCAACAAATCGACATGAAAATCTACTATTTTCACTATTTTAACAAAAATCGTACATTTATCGTTATTGAGGCAAAGGTTTGAAATGATGGTGGCATTGATTTGAGGTCATAATATGGCCCTATAGGAGAGAGTGAGGGGACTCGGAGCGAGCGGACAGCTGTGGCAGGGAAACAGAACCAGATGAGAAATCCCAGCTATGCACAGCAACAACACTGAGCACAGATCCCTTCTAAACCACAGAACACACCATCACAACCAGACCTGGAACCCGACCCGCCGCTGTCTGAGTCCTAGGGTTAGCTGCACGGTCCACAGAGAAGTCCTATAGCCTGCTAGATCTGAGTACAATGTTGTTGTTGTTGTTTTTTTAATGTCTCAGAGGTACACCCCATAGATGCGGTTTCCGGTTTACAGTTGAAACACTGCAATATGTACTGTATGTACTGTACTGTACAGAAAACAACCAGGTGCTCAATGGAGAAAAAAAAGTTTAAAATGCAGACTGATGGTGCTTCTAGGATCAACGGAGAACCATGATTAAAAAATAGGGGTGTGCCGATATATCGTCCCGCGATATATCGCGATACGTTTTCGTGACGATATGTATCATTTTGGGGAAAAAAAAAGAAAACTTTTTTTAATTTCTTTTTTTTTTACGATCATTATAATCAGGCATGCAAACAGCCCCGAGGTGAAAAGGGTGACAACATGTTGTTTTTTTTCCGGGTCAGGTGTCACACTATTGCCCTATTTGGATTCAAAACGGCTATTGTAGCTGAAAAGCTACAAGTTTGCATGTCTGAATAATGCAAAAACAGAATTATTTGTTTGCATTTTCTTTTTTTCTCCCCCATATATTTTCATAATAAAAAAAGTGCGTATCGTATCGAAATCGTATCGAAGTTGTGAGCCCAATATCGTATCGTATCGTTTCGTGAAATCAGTGTACCGGCACACCCCTACTAAAAAAGGAGAAAAGATCCAAGCACTCGACGTAAAATCAAAGTACTTTAATGTCTATTGCAAACCTTTGTAATATAGTGCAGGAGATAACCAAAACAATCGTTCAGTTTGTGATACAAGCATGAAATTTGGTACACATATAGCCAAAGGCATTACAAAAATAATTGGAGATGGAGCCATCGAGAATTTTCAACATGGCGCCCATGGCAGCCATTTTTCAAAATGGACGCCAGAAACAACTCTTTTCATATGACTTAGGGACATACTATGATATTTTAGACATATTTACCATATATTAGTACTTGGTAAATGTCTGTTGGATAATTGAAAAGTTGTCATTTAATATTCAAGATGGCCGCCATTTTTTAAGATGGCAGCCATCATTTGTGTGACTGTCTGATATGGATGATCTTGGTGTCTAATGAGTCATTATTTATGATGCAGAAATCATTTGAAACATTGGAATTGGCCAGAAGCTTCCTTCTACAGTACCTCAAAACTGGATGGACAACTGTTTCTTTCATGATAGCAGCCACATTGGCCAAAATAAAATGTATAATTGCGTGACAATAGATCTATTATACATTAATAATAGGGACAATCAAAAGCAATCAATGCTCGTCCCTATTGGTGGTCTAAGTCCACATACCAAATTGGGACTTGCTGGCATGCTGCGAACTGGAGTTATAGCTGTGTAAAGCGCTGTTTAAAGCCAGTGGCCTCCTGGTGGCGCTATAATAGGGCGGGGCGGGGCTTCAGCAATCAATGCTCGTCCCAATTGGTGGTGTAAGTCCACATACCAAATGTGGACTTGCTGGCATGCTGCGAACTGGAGTTATAGCTGTTTAAAGCCCGTGCTCAAACGGACATCCGGGCTCAAACGGACAAACGGACATCCGGGCTCAAACGGACAAACGGACATACGGACGGACATAGTCAAGAGTAGAGCGGCTGGCACCGCTAAAAAAAATCGTTGAACCAATAAACAAAAAGAAATCCTCATATTTGCAAGAACAGAACCATCCAATGAATGGATAAGTAATGGAGTGGATGTTGAAGCACAGCCAGGGCACACTGGCAACACCACTGCTGTGAAACTCAGCATGGGGTTCAGTGCCAGCTAAATACACTCCTCTTAAAATTGCCTTATTTCCTGTAATTAATGTGCTGGTTGTGGTTATAGTTTAGTGGTAGTGTAGTTTAGTTTCCTAAATGCTATCTAACGTTAGCCCCACATCTACATAATCGATGGGTTAAATTTGTAGTCCTACACTAGCCATGTCGAGGACCAAACACTGATGGGGGAGGTCTCCGACTAGGACTGAAGAGTGATCTGCTTTCATGCCTGGAACAAGTTCACAGTGCATACTCGGACAGTCCAAAGGTTACCTGTACCATTGTAGATGGGGCAGCCATCATCCAGATGCTGAAACCAAGTTCAGTGAAAACCTTCAATGATTATGCCCATGTCATCTTCATTCCATATCTGACCAGAAAATTTTAAAGTGTGTCCAGGCTTGATCTGGTGTGGGACCGCTACTTGTCTGATTCTCTGAAATCTGCTACAAGAGCAAAGCGTGGGACTGGGATCCAGAGACGTGTGGTAGGTGATGCAGCCATTCCCAGGAACTGGCAAAACTTTCTTAGAGTTGACAGCAATAAGACTGAGTTGTTTGCCTTTCTCTCAAATGCTTTGCTCGGATCGTTACTGCAGGAGGACAAGCAGCTTGTCATCACTAGTGACATAGAAGTCCTTAGCAAGCCACCACTCCCAGATAGGTCTTCAATATCTCCTTGTACGCATGAGAAAGCCGATAGTCGCATGTTATTACACGTAGCCCATGCAGCAAGAAATGGCCATCATAAAATCATGATTCAAACAGTTGATACTGATGTTGTGGTGCTAGCTGTGGCAGTGGCTCAGACTCTACAACCAGAAAATGAGCTTTGGTTGGCTTTCGGAACTGGAAAGAGTTTCCGATACTTAGCAGCCCATGAAATTGCAGCAGGGCTAGGGCCTGAGAAAGCACGTGCACTCCCATTGTTCCATGCATTGACGGGTTGTGATACTGTGTCAAGCTTTGTTGGCCACGGGAAAAAGACTGCATGGGCTGTATGGGCTGTGCTTCCTGAGCTTACACATGCTCTGTTGAAAGTTTCCTCAGCCCCAACTGAGATACCTCAAGAGGTAATGGCCACAATTGAGAGGTTTGTTATTCTTCTCTATGACCGAACCAGCACATGTACAGAAATAAATAAGGCAAGGAGGAAGTTGTTTGCAAAGAAGCACAACCCAGAATCAATCCCACCGACCAAGGCTGCCCTGGAAGAGCATGTCAAAAGAGCTGTACTCCAAGGAAGCCACGTGTGGGGTCAGGTGCTGGTGTCAACACCAGAACTACCTTCACCGTGCAAATGGGGTTGGTCAAAGACATCAGAGGGAGACTATGAGCCCTTCTGGACATGCCTACCAGATGCAGGCAAGTCAAGTCATGAACTTGTCTCTTGTCAATGTAAGAAGGGTTGTGTTGGGAAGTGCAAGTGCAAAAAAGCTCAGTTAGAGTACACTGCCCTCTGTTTCTGTGAAGGCGAGTGTGAATAGTCTTCCTTGTGAATGGTTAGACCCAAGGTGTGGCCTCACTTATTGTAAGATATAACAAATCAGCTTAGAAATTCTACAGTTATTCAAATTCTGCAGAAAAAATGTATAATTTGACACAGAGATCATCCATATCTAACCAGGCTGGAAAAAATGGCGGCCATTTTGAATTGTTGATGAATTATCCCAAAAATACATTACTAAGCACATGTGGTCAATTAATTCAACACATTTTGTCTACAGTGTCATATTATATCCATCACTCATTAGAAAACAGTTGTTTCTGGCGTCCATTTTGAAAAATGGCTGCCATGGGCGCCATGTTGAAAATTCTCGATGGCTCCATCTCCAGTTATTTTTGTAATGCCTTTGGCTATATGTGTACCAAATTTCATGCTTGTATCACAAACTGAACGATTCTTATACATTTTATAGCTAAACAGCTGGACTAATATAGACATTAAAGTACTTTGATTTTACCTCCTCTCCTCTAGTCCTTTTATTGAGTGCTCGGAGCTTTTCTCTTTTTTTGTGGCGTTGACTGTTCATATAGTGTTTGTTGCACAGTGTTTGCATTGATAGAACTTTTGGTAGCCGTGGTTCTCAACCTGTGGGCGCGGGCCGCCTGTTGGGTCCGTGAGGGTATTGTAAGTGGGCGTAAGTAAAACCTTGAAACCTTGTGCATTGGTGGAACGAGTGGTGATGATGACAGTCTTCTCATGAAACTGAGTAAACAGGACGAGGTTTATCTCAGCAAAAAAAAGAACCACACGCTCCCACGGAGTACGGTTGCAGGCTGGGGAAGTTGTGTGTGTGTGTGTGAGTGCGTGTGTGCGTGTCATAAAACCACATCACACCGCGATAGCCTGTAAAATAACTGGGGGAGTGAAAGGCAGGAAGAACTGGAGTGCACGCAGGCCAGTGTGTGCAAAATGTGTAACGCACGTTATGTGTGTGTGTGTGTGTGTGTGTGTGTGTGTGTGTGTGTCTTCTCATCAGCAGGATGTGAGCTTGCGGTCGGGCCTTCCTCTAGCCCAGCCCGTCTCTCAGTCTCTCATCTCTCCTCCTCATCATCACACTCATAGCGTACAGTAATTGCGTCAGTATGTCCGTACACAGGACACAGTCAGAGAAAAGAGTGAGCTGGCAGTGTTTGGCAGTAATTACCAAAAGAGTAATATTAATATTACATATTACTGATCCAAGTAACGCTGAAATTAACGCAATTAGTTTTTTGACTGGGATAAGGCTGTCTCTCTCTTCTCTGTATGGTTTGTCTATGAGGCGTCCGTCCGTCCGTCCGCCTGTCCGTCCGTCCGCTGTGTAGAGCGGTGGTTCTCAAACTTGTTCACGTCAAGGACCCCCAAATTGACACTTATTACTTACCAATGACGTAGAGGAGCCCAGTGTGAAACGCCATAGCAGGAAGTTGTCACAAACATTAACAGATCTACAAGCTACCAACACGTTGTTAGCCTGTAGATCTGTTCTCTTTGAGTACGTGCCCATGGCGCAAAGTTGTGACGTATACGTGCAGGTCTGGGGCAGGTCCGCGCTCCTTAACGATGAGGAGGATAGCGAATAATGAGGGAGAATACAGGCACACTTTAAACACTGGGAGGTATTGTCATTATTTAGAGTTTGTGTCAGTCAAAGACACACATATTGTTGTCCATTGTGAACGTTGTGCGGGCAGGCAGCACATCTCTTTCAACCGTGTAGTACATCGGTTCTCAATGTGGGGTCCCCCAGGGGTCCTTGGGGGGATACCAGGGGGTCCCCATAGCTTCACAATCATTTGAACCACTTTAACCATAATTTACACTTTGGCTATTCAAAAAAAGCAGATCTAAAGCTCATAGTGCGGCACGAGTGCAGCTGAAAAATCTTGAAAATGTGTGAACATCTTTGAATATATACTGTATATATTTTGAAGTGAATATTTGTAACTCAAAATATTTTGAGATGGGGGTCCGCGGCCAAATTCATATCATTTTGGGGGTCCTTGACATGAAGAAGTTTGAGAACCACTGGTGTAGTAACCAAGTATTGAACATCTAATTTGTTGAAGCATCTGTAAGGTTTGAGAGGCCGTGTGCAGCTGCGCTGCTTGGTTACGTTTAGTCTCCTCCTGTAAGGATCATTATTGTTCCAATATGGAATATGCAGAAAAATCTGTGAAAAAGAGATAGGAGAGGCTGTTGATTATTGTGTTATATACAGTAGTCTATTTTAATGTGTGCTGTGTGTGCAGTTACGCAGTTACGCTGATTGGTAATTATTCTTCAACTAAATTGGGTTCTGTTCTAAAAGTAGCTGGCTAGACAGATGGTATCGCACATCACTTTTTCAGGTGGGTAGGGTAGGTCTATATGTAGTATAATATGTAATGCAAGGTATTACTCTTCCCGAGTGAGGTGCCCAACACTGGTGGCTGGCTGTCGTAGGTTGGACTGTGTTTGCGGAAATACTGGCCTTAACCTTTTAAAGGGATATTTCACTTTTAAAAATAAATTGGGTCATTGTATCGTCTACTCAGGCTTCTGTCAGCCCCCCCAGACAGTTTTTAAGTTGCTCGATTGTAACTTCAAACTCCATTTAAACCATGATAGATTCATCGAAAACACCCGTCCTTGGTTCTGGTGACTCATACTGGCCTCCTAATACGTGAGGGGGCCGGTGTTTTTTCGATTACTTTTTTCATTTTCTCATTTTTTTAATTTACTGTATTAATTTAATTTCATTTTCCAAAGAAATTATAAAAAATAAATGAAAAAGTAATTGAAAAAACACAGTCTCCTCACGTATTAGAAGGACAATATCAGTCACCAGAACCAAGGACGGGTGTTTCCGATGCATCTAACATGGTTAAAGTTTGAAGTTACAATGGGTTTGTATAGGAAGGGGGCTCGTCTGATAAAATTAATATCAAAAATCTAAATACTGAATCAAGCAACTTAAAAACGGCCCGGGGTGCTCCCAAAAGCCTGAGTAGACGATAAAATTACCAAAAATGATTTTGAAAGTGAAAAACCCTTTATAATTAGTTGACTGGGGTCCCCCAGGGCTCTATACTAGGTTGCTATTTTTGGTGAATGTTTTGCCCCGGAGCATGCTTTATTAAGGTGGTATAATGGTATATTAAGGACCACAAATGGAAACACGTATTTGGTTTTATTGTGTTTTTTTTATCCTTGATGTGTTGTCTCAGTGAAACCATGCACATCTCTTTTTTTAACATCCAAATAAATCCAACCAAGCAAGAACTAAGCACTAGAAAACAAGAGAGAGGTGTGTGTGTGTGTGTGTGTGTGTGTGTGTGTGTGTGTGTGTGTGTGTGTGTGTGTGTGTGTGTGTGTGTGTGTGTGTGTGTGTGTGTGTGTGTGTGTGTGTGTGTGTGTGTGTGTGTGTGTGTGTGTGTGTGTGTGTGTGTGTGTGTGTGTGGGGGGGGGGGGGGGTTATCAAACAGATCCTTATTAGCTGCTGAATCTCTGGTTGTGCTCTTGACTTGAAGTCATTATTTCTGTGCATGACAACAAGTCAAGTCATAGATAACTAGTTCAGCACAATGTTTCCTAATGAACTACCTACGCACACACACACACGCACACACACACCAAGAGGTCATCTTAGCGGTGACATCGTACGACTTATAGGTTCTGTGGCTGCTAATAGGGGACTATTTTAAACCGCGTCACTGTCACTAAAGTCACACGCTGCAGTCCAGCAGTGTGACATGTCCGTCAAGAGTGGCCGTAGCTGAGTGGGTAGAGATTCGGCCTATTTGCAGTGGTGGAAAGTAACTAAGTGCATTTACTCAAGTCAAAAAAAGGAATTAAAAAAAATCCAAAAGGGTAGCACATCCACCTTTTTTATTGGCACACCAATAAAATGTTGGCTCTGAGGAAGGCTCATAGCCGAAACGCGTAAGCGTTCATTTTATTGGTGTGTCAATAAAAAAAGTTGAAATGTGAGTAATTTGTCCTCCATTTAATTGAAATTTTTGGATGTGCTACCATTTTGGATTTTTTTTAATTCCTTTTTTTGATATGTATACTGGACTTTGGGTCTGGCACTCCACTGAGAACCCATTGTTGATGCGCAACCTCTTTATCTTATGCATTTACTCAAGTACTGTACTTAAGTACAATTTTGAGGTACTTTTACTTTACTGGAGTATTTCCAATTTGCTATACTTTTACTTCTACTCCACTACATCTCAGAGGCAAATATTGTACTTTTACTCCACTGCAATTATTTGAAAACTTTAGTTACTAGTTGCTTTGTAGATTCTGATTATTATTACAAAACATACATTAACCACCTCAGCCCTATATACATTTCGGCCATTTGAAAATAGCCGATCTACACACTGGGGATCCCTGGAACGAAATGTTTTACAAATGTTTGGCAAAAAAAAGAAAGGAGCTTGTTTATCTGCTATTTTTGAATAGCCAAATAAATCTTAAAATGTCACAAATGATGCTTTCCCGGTCTTAAAGGGTTATCTCTGAGATTGTTCAAATGTACAAGGTCTCTCCATTTGCAAACCATGTTTGAGAAATTCTTATAAGTTTGAACATTGTCACCTATAATGACGTGGTCAAAATAGGGCCACCAGGTTCAAAGCAACTAAACGGGGGACAGCACGTCAAATTAAGACATGTTTTAAGTTGTCAACTGATATTAAAGCGTTTGTGAGAGGATGCACACTTGGCTTGTGTCTGAGCACCTGCTTTTAAATCTCGATTCCTCCAACCAATCTCACTTCCTGCTAATCTCGTCACCCAACCACATGTGGCATGTGGTTTGACATCGTACGTCATGTTGCTATAGCGACCAGGGCGGACTGAGGCCCGATTCCCACGAAGGCGATGTGAAGCGATAACGACAACGATGTTAACACCTCTCGTAAGCGAGACACATTGCCAGTTCAAACAGCTCATTTCCAGCACACCGGGCCAGAGTTTTCTTATTTATTTATTTTTACCCCTTTTTTTTGTTATACCAATGAATTCCTCCCACTGCTTGTACAATGCTGTTGAATCCTGCTGGCTCCACCCCCAGCCTGTGGGGGTACACATGTAGTGAGGGCACCGAGGGCAGAATTCTGTATCCCGCAGACATACACTCAGACACCTGCGTCCTGGTTTTGGCCAGGATTGTCCCGGTTTCAAGCTGGGTGTCCCGAGACGTGACAAATATCTCTAAAACATGTCCTGGTTTTCACTGCAGTAAAATGAATAACACTTATTTTCAGTGCTTACATAGATGTTTATCATGTTCTGTTGAAAGGTGGTCACTAGGCTAGGCTAATAATTGTCCCCCATCCTGCTGAAAACACAAAGAAACAAAGACAAACAACAATGAAATTGTTAATAGTAGTGAAAATGAATTGTTTTAATTCTTTAATCACGCATCTTCTCTTCTGGGGGTCCATGGCACGAAACATTTTCAGATGGGGGTCCGTGATCAAATAAATATCAATTGGCTCGAAAAAGTTTCAGAAGCACTGCTGTAGTGTCTCAACGACTCATTTGTTTTTGGTACTTGACATTTCATTGACGAGCGCCAACGTCATATTTTATTCTATTTTTAGAATATCCATTGTTTGATGTTCTGCTATTTTAATCATCAGCTCGTTAACCTTTGCACTGCCATAGCGTTTCTACGTGTCATCCTGTTTTGTATCTATTTTGCAGTGGTGGATAGTAACTAAGTACATTTACTCAAGTACTGTACTTAAGTACACTTTTCAGGAATTTTACTGTACTGGAGTGTTTCCAATTTTCAATACTTTTACTTCTACTCCACTGCATCTCAGAGAAAAATAATGTACTTTTACTCCACTACAATTACTGTATATGAAAATTTGAGTTACTAGTTATTTTGTAGATTTTGATTATTATTACAAAACATTTACCACTTCAGCCCTATATATTTTAAATAGCCGATCTACAAGCTCACAACGCGTCGCAATGTGATGCGTTGTGAGCTTGTAGATCTGCTATTTTCAAAGCATTTTTATACTTTTGGAAACTTGTGAAATGGGACATTCTGCAAAATGAGTACTTTTACTGTAAGTGCTTTAAGTATTTTAATGCAAAGGCTTTTGTACTTTCACTCAAGTAAATTTATATACTTTATTTGTAACAGAGTATTTCTACATTGTGGTATTGGTACTTTTACTTAAGTACAAAAGTCTGTGGTGTTGTTGTGAAATGAAACAGAACATTGCAGCGCATATAGCTGGTGACTTGATAAAAGCTACAGGACGTTTTCAGTGGCACATCATCCACATCAAATGGCACAACATGATGAGACGAGAGTTTGGAGCGCAGCCCCTGAGCCAGTCACCCCAGATAAACTGTATTTCTGTAGTTTTTGCACGTACATGCACAGTTGCACACATAATTTAGTTATTTGGAGAGAGGATAAACTGTGCGAGGACTTGGGAGTCAACAGGAGAGGAGAAATGTGTGTAGTGTGCAGATGCGAGTAGAACACATATTGCATCATTATCTGAACACAGTGACGTCAACAAGCTGCTGACTGAACCCGAGTGTTTTTATTCACCTGTTTCCTAGGCTGTGTGTTTTTCACTTCCTGTCGATTTCATTGGATATCATTGGTCATCTGACCAGTTTCATTGGATTTCGTTGGATCAAATCGACAGGAAGTGGAAAACACACAGCCTAGGAAACAGTTGAATAACAATAATAGGCTCTATGCACAGCAGCCATTTTGGAGAGAGAGGTGTTACCAATGATACTAATAAAGGCTCTATCATTCTGGTTCCAAACAGAGTCAGGGTGCTGATATTGTGCATGTTGGCTCACTGGAAACACTGCTACACCAGTGGGTTTCAAAGTGTGGTTCAGGCATGTTCCTTGAGGGGGTTCCAAATGGACCCTTAAAAGGTGTGTACGCTCTCAGAGTTATGGGGGTCCTTGAAATTAAACGGTTTGAGAACCGCTGTGCTACATGCAATGGAACAAAGCCTTCATTAGTGTCATTGGTAAAACCTGTGAAGGAAGTGGCCCAATTTATTTCCAATATGGCTGCTGTGCATACATAGAGCCTATTGAAATGACAGAGAGAGACGAATGGCTGAGCCAGGCAGAACAGGATAGATGACTGAATATGCATTTATCATCAGTCAATTTATGAATTTATATACTGTAATGTAGGTCATTGGTTCTAAAAGTGGGGTCGTGGAAGGAACGCGGAGGGTTCATCACTTTTCTAGTTGTTGAAGCGTCGCTGCATTTCTGTTCACAGAAGGTGATTGTTTTCTGTGAGCCTCAAAAGCATCATGGCAGGCAGACCATTTCAGAAAGGGCTCTTAACCCTTTAAGACCAGGAACGCCTCTGTGTCATTTTTATTTGTGGCTATTTTGGCATTTACTTTGGCTATTCAAAAAATAGCAGATATACAAGCTCATAGCGCGGCACCGAGTGCCATGCTATGAGCTTGTATATCTGCTATTTTTTGAAAAATAAATTGTGAACATGTTTGCAAATCTTAGAATACATATATATATTCATTTTTAACTCAAATATTTGCTTCTGGAGGTCCCTGGAACAACACATTTTGAGATGGGGGTCCGTGGAAAAATACATAACATTTTGGGTGGTCCTTGACATGAAGAAAGTTTGAGAACCACTGATATTATAGCAACGTAAGTTTTTTAAAACTGTTAGGATTTATTAGACATTTGTAGAATCCCCCAAAAGCAAAGATTTGAGTTAAACATTTTCGCTTTAAAAAGCATATTCAAAGATATGCACAAATTGTCATGATTTTTCAAAAGAAATTGCAGATCTACAAGCTCGTAGCGCGGCACTCGGTGCCGCGCTACGAGCTTGTAGATCTGCTTTTTTTGAATAGCCAAAGAAATCTAAAAGGACACACAGACGCATTCCCGGATTGAAGGGGTTAAAAAACGATTTGACCCCCTGCCAGTTTCTCTTCACAACATTGTCCGGAATCAATTCTCACCGTGTCTGGGCTGTCCTTGGGTCGGGCTGTTCCCCGTCTCCAGGGTGATGCGTTCACACATCTAGGATGTTGGCCGTTGTCTAAAGCAAAGTGGTTCTCAAATGTTTTCATGTTCAAGGACCCTCAGATTGATATTTATTTTGGCCGTGGACCCCTGTCTGAAAATGTTTCGTGCCAGGGACCCGCAGAAGAGAAGATTTGTGTTTTCAATTTATTTAAAAAAATTGCAGATGTACAACCTCGAGCTGCGAGCTTGTTCATTTGCTATTTTTTGAATAGCCAACGTAGGATAATATCTCAAATTTATTTAGTGCTTTTCTGAGTGCCCAAAGACGTAGTATGAATGGACAAAGTGGTTAAAATGATTGTGACGATGTATTAACAAATGTTCCTAGGGTCCGCCTGAAATCCTCCCAAGGACCCCTGGGGGTCCCCGGACCCCACTTTGAGAACCACTGGTCTAAAGCTGTGCTAGAGGTCAACGAGGAGACTATTTTTGGAATATACATTTCTAATCGACGGAGCAACGGAGCGATGCATCGGATCAATATTTAGAGTTACCACTGACAAAGTGTCATTGTGCCTGAACCCATTCAATACGTGAACGCATCTGTGTCACTTTAGATTTCTTTGGCTGTTCAAAAATAGCAGATCTACAAGCTTGTAGATCTGCTATTTTTTTTAAATCGTGAAATATTATGCAAATCTTTGAATATTATATTCTACAAATGTCTTCTAAATCCCAACAGTTTTTTGAAAAGACTTATGTTGCTATATCAGTGGTGCTCCAACTTTTCCATGTCAAGGACCCCCAAAATGATATGTATTTGTCCACGGACCCCCATCTCAAAATATGTTGTTACAGGGGCCCTTCAGAGGCATCGATCGGAGTTAAAGATGTTCGCTTTAAAACATACTGTATTATTTATATTCAAAGATTTGCGCACATTTTCACGATTTTTCAAAAATAGCAGATCTACAAGCTCATAGCGCGGCACCGAGTGCTGCGTTATGAGGTTGTATATCTGCTATTTTTGAATAGCCAAAGAAATCTAAAATGACACAGATGCGTTCCCGGTCTTAAAGGGTTAAAGCCCTACGTTCAAACTTTTTTTGGGGTGAATAAAATGTTATTTTGTCCAATTGACTGAATATTTTATTAACGAGTTAGCAGTACACAAAGTACTATCAAAAGTTATGCTAAAAGGATAACACAAAAAAAAGCATTGGGGCTTGTTTAGTGATTGTGCCGCTATGTTAACTAATTTCGCTGGGGACCCCCTGGTACTCCCTCAAGGACCACTGGTGGTCCCTGGACCACTGGTTGAAAACCACTGGTATAGAACATGGACGTTACAGAGTGCAGATTTCACCTCGTAATAACGGAGATGGCAGAACTGGAGTGCAGCTCAATGATTGGCTCTGAAGCAGCGTGCAGGCGTAAGAAATAGAACCGGGGTCTATTTACGGTGGAGTGGAGACGCGCGATTGGCTGTGAAGTGTGAAGCCACGGCGAGCACTTCAAACGGTTAATTGAGTCTCTCTGCAGAGTGTCTGAAGGGGCCAGATGGGTCGGCCGTTTGTGTCGGATATAGCGGCGAGCCGAGGCTCTGTTTGTGTAACGTGAACATGAAGCACTCTGAGGTAACAGTACTAGTGTGTCTGGGTCCTGGTTGACCGCTTCAACGCCATATGGTTGACCGGAGTCCCTCAGGTCTCTATCTTTTCAGCTTTCTGTTATTGCGGGGAAGGCTTTCGCTGAAAATAGCCAACACATTCTCACAGATAGTCGTCAGTCATTGCCGCTCTGTCGTTTTCACTCCCTAATGCATCATTATAAAAGGAATCGAGGAATATGACACTTGCCTCGGTGGCTTACCTGGTAGCATCACTTGACTAGTATCCACAACCTCCCGTGATCGAATCCCACTGTGGGTACGATTCTTTTTTTCTCTCTCTGCATAGTTTTTGTGGGTCTAGGGTTAGGCTTAGGTTTAGGCATACTTTTGTGAGGTTAGGATTAAGTTATTAATGTGACGCTTTGGGAGTGAGAACGGGTTGTAACAGCAGATCGACAAGCTCACAACGTGCCGCGCTGCGACGCTTTGTGAGCTTGTCGATCTGCTGTTTTCCTGCGAAAGCCTTCCCCACAATAACAGAAAACTGCGGTTTGAGTGGTTAAGCAGTGGTTTTCAAAGTGGGAAGGGATCCGTCAAGGGGTTCCAGGGGATCCCCAGCAAAATAAGTTAAACTTAATATAGCATCACTTAATCCTACTTTATATCTACAAGCTCACAATGCGTCATGATGCATTTCTAAATTGAATGATTTAGATGGGGGTCCGTGGCCAAATATAAATACATGTGGGGGTACTTGACATGAAAAAGTTCAAGAACCACTGCGGTTAAGCCATGATTTATACTTGGTTGTATGCCGGTGGCGCGCACCGAAAATAGCCAATTCTACAAGACCACAATGCGTCGCAGCCACGGCACGTTGTGATCTGCTATTTTCGGTGCACCAGTAAGTATAAATCCTGCCTTTACGGTTCATGAATCCAGCATATTGCCTGTCAGTTTTGTAACATCCATTCAATTTTATTTGTCTTTTCTTTTACGACAAAGAAGCGGAGAGCGGGAAAAGCGCTAGCTCTGCAATACAGTTATTATGTTTTTTATTTGGAACCTTGACCTGTTGCACAGATATCCCATTTGTTGCTCATTTAGTGTGTGTGTGCGTGTGTGTGTGCTTGTGTGGTGTGAACAGATGGCGCTCGCTCCTCTGTCTCACTCACTTCAGATCTGATTCCAGTGGTGGAAGAAGCACTCCCAGTTGTTAAGTAAAAGTAGCAATACCACAATGTAGAAATATTCTACTGTTGGAAGTAAAACAACATTTGGGATTTTACTTGTACGTGGACGTACAAAAGTATTGGCATCAAAATATACTTACAGTACCAAAAGGTAAAAGATATCATTATGCATTTCTACATTTGTCAACGTTTATTGGAGATAAGGCCTTGTTGTGAATTAATTCATTTACCATAGTAACCATATGTCTGTCCAGATGTTTCTCTATATTATCATTGTTTTCAGATCTGCATAATGCTACGTTTTCATGAGCTGTTGATAACGAGCAGCTCCTAATGAGGCTCTGTAAGCTCAAATAAAATTAATTGGTTAGCGGAGGAGTGGTCACTCTGATTAAATGACATGGAAGTCCATTTCCACCTCTAAATAAAATACATGAACTTACTTGTGCTATTAAACCCTATAGGCTACATTTTACATGTATTTCCTATATGACACGCCCAAAGTAGGAGTGCCAGGTTGAAAGTGATAAAAACAAATCACTGGCAAAATCAAAACACATTGGCTACATAATTAAAACGATGTCATAACCATAAATCGTCAAATAATGGCCGATATAGTGCCAGACCAATAAGTCATATTTTAAGATTTTTGGAAAAGAAGAAAGAATCTTCCTAAGTCATTTCCAGCCCATTTAGACCTGAGGCCGATTCTAAAACTGTCTTCTAAATCCTGACCTAAGTTTTATGAAAAACTTCAAATATTTATTCAAAAATTCAAACAAATGTGTGTTGCTATATACTGTACAAAGCAACAAGAACCCCAAAAGGGGTTTCCTGTCCTGAAAGGAGTTACAAATAGGGGTTCCCGCCCAAAATGGAATGGGCCAAAATTAAATTAGGCAAAATGCGCTTTTTCATATTTGTTCTGCGTTTATTTATATTATGCCTAACTCTACTCTCCTAACACTGCTGATTCACCCTGCATTATTGCCTATGTCCTCAGCCTCATCAGAATGCTTGTTAAATCACGATCTGCCAAAGTCATCTCTTTGACTTAGGCAATTATGCTATGAGGCTAACTATGTGGGATGGGCTCTACTTTGAATGCACAGAGAGCCCATCTGAGAGATGCTGCACCACACAGGCTAGTTCCTGCAGGCTTCTCTCCCCCCCAGACCACAGGCCACAGGCCTCACACAGGCTAGTTCCTGGGCACAGGTCGGGCTTCAGGCTGTGTGGATGTTATCAACTCCTGGGGTTTTGTTAACAGAGACCCAGAGAGACCCAGTGAAACCTGAACCCTCTCCTTGACAGAATAATGCATGAGGCCTGGAGAGGAAGACCTTTTTATAGTCCCTCCGTCACCATAAGAAGATGAAGGTGATGACTCCTCTCTTTAGCGACAGAGAGGGAGGGCGAGAGAGAGAGAGAGAGGACGTTAGATAATAACCCATAGAGACTAGAGAGGAGAGAGAAGCGCTGAGTCTGAGGAAGAGCCACGTGCAATGGTGGAAGTTGTTTTTTTTTAACCACTTAAACCCCACATGGTTGACGGAGTCCCTCAGAACTCTATACTAGTGTCTTTTCTGTTTTCTGTTATTGTGGGGAAAGCTTTGGCAGAGTTTTCGCAGAATTTTCAAAAATAGCAGATATACAAGCTCATAGCGCATAGCTCGGTGCCGCGCTATGAGCTTGTATATCTGCTATTTTTGTATAGCGCAACGTATAAAATATGGATAAAGTGGTTAAAATGATTGTGATGCTGTATTAACACATTTTGCTGGGGGACCCCCTGGAACCCACTTACTGTTGAAGAGTCTTTGTACACTAATTAGCTAAGTAGCAGATAAGAGGTTAATGGGGGTGTCTGAATGACTGGGACTGCAGCTTATGGAAAACTGTGTGTGTGTGTGTGTGTGTGTGTGTGTGTGTGTGTGTGTGTGTGTGTGTGTGTGTGTGTGTGTGTGAGTGTGAGTGTGTGTGGCCTACCACTTTTAGATTGGGTCAAAACAGCAGGTTGAGTTGCTTATTTAGTCACTTAAACCCTACACACTTCAGTTGACTGGAGTTCCCCAGGGCTCTGTACTAGATCCGCTCCTGTTTTCCCTCTACATCTCTTCACTGAAAATACTACCCTACAAATACCTAAGTATGCAAAGAATACAACTGATTAGGAAAAAAGGCTTTGTGTTTCAACTGGCCAGCCAAATGGGTTATCTGTAAATAAATGATATCTCACTGATTCATTGTGCATCTTTTTAACATGTTGTGGGGGTCCCTGCTTCATCTCACTATAATAGCCGAAAATAGCCGATCTACAAGCTCACAATGCGTCGCGATGTGGCGAATTGTGAACTTGTAGATCTGCTATTTTCCAAAGATTTTTATACATTTTATGTATTGAAAACTTGTGAAATGGGACATTCTGCATAATGAGTACTTTTACTTTTGTACTTTAAGTATATTTTGATACCAATACTTTTGTACTTACTCAAGTACATTTTCAATTCCGGACTTTTACGTGTAGCAGAGTATTTCTACATTGCAGTGTTGATACTTTTACTTTACTTAAAAAAATTGAGCACTTTTTACACCACTGGGCGTGTCTCAGATGTGCGCCGCACTGGTGATTGACAGCAATCAGTCAGAATTGACTGCTGTATGGGTAAAGCACACATTTTGATTACAAAAGTGCAACTGACATTTCAGATGGGGCCAAGTGACAGGAAGAGGCACGTAGATACCACTGAAGTGACACGCAGATGCCGTGGTTTAGTGACATGAACGCAGATAGCGTGGGTTTTTTCTGTGTATTGGACTGATAAGAGACTTCACCTGTGTGTGTGTGTGTGTGTGTGTGTGTGCGTGTGCGTGTGCGTGTGCGTGTGCGAGCGTGCGTAGATGGTCATAGAAACAGATCGATACATGATATCGTCACTGTCGGATGGAAACGGAACGGGGGTGTGTGTGTGTTAACATGTTACTGCAGATAAGAAACTGTTTCTGAGTTGTCAAGGTTCCACTGTTGTGTGTTTGTCCTGTGTGTGTGTGTGTGTGTGTGTGTGTGTGTGTGTGTGTGTGTGCGTGTGTGCGTGTGTGTGTGTGTGTGTGTGTGTGTGTGTGTGTGTGTTGGAATGAACAGATGAAGTAAGACAGATAGAGTTATGGAAAGTCTTGCCACATAGATCTAAGAGATACCAAGTGAACCAGTGAAGTAAAGACATGAACAGCATGTCCCATGAGTCAATACACTTTATGTACCTTATATCGTTGCTGTTTGCCAGAAACCTTGTATCTCCATATTTCAAATTTGTATGTTTTCTTTTATTTTATTAATGCTCTACTTAAATCGTCTATTTCAACGATTTTTGGAAAATTGCTAAAGTGAAAGTGGGGTAAGTCTAAATATAACCTTTGAAAAGTATTAGCAAGAGCTTGTGACTAAATAATTACTACATCGGATCAAATTGGAACACGGGTTGCTTTTTTTTACATTTCCTGGAAGGTAACTGTTTTGGACATAATGAGGTTTCCACCAGACAGCGACGAGTCATAATATTGCTGTGTGTGTGTGCGTGTGCGTGTGTGTGCGCGTGCGTGCGTGCAGTTCTCATGGTTCTCAGGTTTTCAAGATGAATTTGATCCATGTTTGGAGTGTGTGCTTCTGTCACTGTTCGATCCCAGAGAGAGGGAGAGAGACAGACAGACAGTTAAATGGGGTGTAACCAAGGGGCTAGCATCTGGCTTGTACATTGAGGCTATATAGGAAGTGTGACAGTTCATATGAATGGCCCGTAGTCTCGCTGTTTCACCCCTGCTGGTTGCAGAAGCAAATAGGCTCTATTCAAGCGGACGGGGTTTTTTTTTTTGCCGAACTTTACGCTTGATTTTATTACCTTAATAAACATTGTCATAAATAGCTACATGCTTCCAGTCGCTAGTTTAAAGTCTTCTTTCAATCAATCACATATATTTCTAGGGTTTCTACTGGTTCTACCGAGTGAAGACTTGCCCTCGCTGCGGTTTCAGCCAATAGCATTAATTTCCGTTTGCATTTCGGACTGGATATCAACCGGATATACAGTAGAAAGATGGAGGACTTGAAATCGCTGTAAAAAAAGGCTTCATTTACAGTCTGTAGAAACCAATGCGGGCGTGATGCTGTCTATATGTTTTTCACGGTCTAAGGGTATAACTGGGTTGTGAAGCTGCCAGACAACATCCTTGGGAGATGAAGGGTTTCCATGGTGATGACACCTCTCTGAGTGACCTAACTGTAACATTTTCATGTCTCCCACATTCAGGGCGAGAGATGAGGGGATATGGAAGAAGTAGTCTGATTTTTTTTCTTATTTAAACGCTTGAACCCAAGCGGGCCTATTCCCGGGGGAACATTCCACAAAAATAGCAGATCTACAAGCTCAAAAAGCATCGCACCGCAACACGTTTTTAGCTTGTAGATCTGCTATTTATGGCAAAGATATCTGGTGTAGGCGTTAAAAAAAAAATCGGTACAGTTGCAAATCAGGTCCATTTCACTATAAGAGGTGAGGGTTTAAGTGGTTAACTCTTTGACTGCCAGGATTGAATTCATTAATTAATTAATCCGTCTCCGGTCCCATCGCCAGCGAAAACAGCGATTTTACTGTACCTTTTGAAAAATCATAGAGAATCCGTTTTTCTTAGTGGGGGGGAGGGGGGGGGGGGGGGCAGTCAAAGAGTTAACCACTTAAACCCTCACCTCTTATAGTGAAATGGACTCTGTTATAAGGAGAAGTCCTAATTAAACATTTTACCTGTGTAAAAGGTACAAGAGTATACTGGCATCAAGTACTGGCATGCGTGCATGCGCACACACACACGCGCACGTGCACACATGTCAAACACTATTCCAGAAGTGTTACTTCCCCTCCCCCGTGAGGACCTATTGTCCTTCACGGCCCCCGAGCGCCGTCAGACTTTGTGTGAACCCAGCAGGATGTAATTATGATTGATGGCTCATTAATGTGTGAAAGCACAGCTTTAATAACCACAGTGGACACATTCTGCATAACACAGTGGTTCTCAAACCTTTGCCTGCCAAGGACCCACACATTGATGTATGTATGTGACCGCGGACCCCCACCTGAAAATATGTTGTGCCAGGGACCCCCAGAAGCAAAGATTTGAGTTAAAAATGTTCGCCTTAAAAAGAAAAAAAAAATGTAAAGATTTGCACACATTTGCAAGATTTTTCAAAAAAATAGCAGATATACAAGCTCATAGCGCGGCACTCGGTGCCGCGCTATGAGCTTGTATATCTGCTATTTTTTAATAGCCAAAGTATAAAATATGGATAATGTGGTTAAAATTATTGTGACGCTTTATTAACACATTTTGCTGGGGACCCCTGAGGGTCCCCGAACCCCAATTTGAGAACCAATGGGTTAACTAACACACACACACACACACACACACCCCGGCCTGGTGCAAGCAAACACACACACAGCGGAACTCTTACATCACTGCTGTTTGAAAGAAGCACTGTGTGTGTGTTTTGGTAGCCTTGTTGTGTTGTAACTGTTCTGTTCTGTTCTGTTCTGGACTGATGACGCAGACTTTAAGAGTAATGAGTTACTAGTTCCTTATTACTCGGTTAAATAAGGCCAGAGGCAGATTCTACACGTGCCTTCTAAATCAGTAGATCTCACACGAAAAAAAATCTAAAATGATAAAAAATGCAGATTTACAAGCGTGGCACAAAGTGACACGCTTGTATATCAGCTATTTTTTCACACAACGCAATAATACAAAATGACACAGACGCTTTCACGGTTTTAATGGGTTAAAAAGTAATAATATTACATATTACTTTGTATCAAAAGTACATTACAAGTCATATTACTCTATTACTTTTGCTACCCAATCATTTAGCAAGAGGTTCACACGCTTAAAAAGAACCAATCTAAAATCTAAGAATGTGTTGCGTCGTAACACATTGAGAGATTATCGATCTGTTCGAATTACATTAATTGTAATTAGTAACTCAGCATTACTTGCATTAGTCATTTTTATATTAAGAATGGTTTTGGCCATTGTAATACATTACACTATTACTGGGTAAAGTTATAATATTACAGTCTTGTCTTTGTCGGCTAGAAACCTCATATGTCCAAAACAGTTACTTTTCAGGATCCAAAAAAAAAATTGGCAAAAGTAGCAGATGTGCAAGGTTTCGATCTTGCAGATCTACTACTATTGATGCTTTTGTGTGACGCTCTATAGTATGATCACGAAGGGCGTTAATTTACGAAAAAACACAAAAAGTTAAAATATGGAGATAAGAAGTTTCAGCCCGACAGCATCGATGTATTACTTATAGTAACTAGTTATGCTGCCCAACACTGGCTGTTGAGGCAGTGAAGCGTCAGTGGATCATATGTTTTTGTTTCACCAAATGGACCCTTACATCCAGGTATCAAACTGGGGGGGGGGTCCTTGACATGAAAATAGGTTGAGAATCGCTGAACTAATACATGTATAGATCCCAGTCTCTAACGTGTGTCTGCCTTTGTGCTTTGTCTTCCAGAATGAGAAGCCCCTGGGTCACTCTGCCAGCAGGTCCAGCAATATCTCCAAGGTAAGAGGGACAACATGCCGTCCCTGTCCTGGATGACTGATGAGAGAGAGAGAGAGAGAGGGGGAGGGGAAGGGGGGGGGGGGGTACAGGACAGGTTTTAACCCATTAACACTCGCGTGACTAAGCAATCAATGGGACCGATTTTGAGAATTGAAAGTGGCTTAACTTCTCTCAGGAAGCTCTGAGAGAGTTCCCCTTTCATGACTTTTCCTAAATATATGTTTCAAACCATCTCCGTTTTTTTTTTTTTTTTTAACTCATTATAAATATGAAATACATACCATGTATCCCATCCCAGCCGTTTTATTTCGGCTAAATTGATCGCTCTCCCCCTCTCTCCCCCTCCCTAGAGCACTTTACACCTCGAGACCCCCCACAGAGCGGCCCGCAGCGCACCAGAGAACTGATGCGCTGCGGGTCTATGTTGCCATGTCTGCTTATTATAAGCGACTTTGGGCTTGTTTTTCACGTCTTTCTATTATTATTATTATTATTATTACCCATATAATTACATTATAATGGTAATAATGTTCTACTCCACTACACCTCAGAGGCAAATCTTGTACTTTTACTCCACTACAATTATTTGAAAACTTTAGTTACTATACTCTTTTTCGAATTCAGTCATTGTAAAGTCACTTTATAAACAAGGTCGGCTATAGTAACTTTAGTTACTAGTTAGTTTGCAGATATAAATAAAATATATAAAGCAGTCAATAATAAAACCAATCACATCACTTTATAAACAAGCACTGAAAATAACGAATGAAAAAACGATTAATGTACTTTATTTAATAAGACAAAAAAACTGAAAAACAGTACATGGAAGTAGTTTGTAGATCAGATATTTAGCGCAGGAGTAGAGCATGAATGAGCATATTTGTGGAACATAGCGATGTGTTCACTTGTTACGCTGAGAGGAGAGGAACAGAGAGGGACAGAGAGGAGACGTTTCTGTCAGCGTGGACAGCTGATAGAATGAGAGCTTTACGCTCAGACAATTATGTGAATATTATATAATATAATATAGGTTTGTCAAGAGATATCCATGTGTTTTGGACAATGGAGATAGTCACGTAATTAGACCGTGGCTTCAGCGTTCATATAGGCTCCATGTTTCACGTTAGTGAGTTCTCTCTAACGCTCTGGAAGACCCCTCGCTCTGCGCTTGTACAAGGAATTCCACTGCCCTGCCAGCGCTCAAGTGTAGTGAAAATAAACTAAACCATTTCACTACTCACCGAAGCAAAGGCTGTTTTGTGTTGTTGAAAGTTTATTCTCGGAGGTGGGAAGCCTCTCAGCACCCCACCTACTCTGTAAAATACACTTTTTGGGCAGAAAATAAAATATGTCAGCGAGACGGAAATTTATTTTATTTACTCCACAGTGCCCTCTACAGATCTGGAGTATTTGACTTACCATTAACCAAAATCTGTAGAGGGCACTGTGGAGTAAATACAAATAATTTCCGTCTCGCTGACATATTTTATTTTCTGCCCATAAAGTGTATTTTACAGAGGGTGCTGAGAGGCTTCCCACCTCCGAGAATAAACTTTCAACAACACAAAACAGCCTTTGCTTCGGTGAGTAGCGAAATGGTTTAGTTTATTTTCACTACTCTTGAACGCTGGCAGGGCACTGGAATTCCTTGTACAAGCGCAGAGCGAGGGCTCTTCCAGAGCGTTAGAGAGAACTCACTAACGCTCTGAACCAGGGCTAAACGTCGGGTCTGTGTGATCAATGCACAACAACAACTCCTCCACGCCGCTTGCTCTCGGTCCCAGCATATCCACGGACTTATTATTGTAATAGGCTACATATTTTATTTCATGGCCTTGGAAATGGAATTGTATACTTTAGCTCTCATAACAATATCTACTGACAAACACACTGACACGCAAATATTGATTGATTAATGTACTGTATTAAATAAGACAAAAAAACAGAAAAACAGTACATGGAAGTAAAAATGAGATCCCCACATACACAAATCACAAATCATGATGACATATAGGAGACAGACAGAAATACACACTAGCCTACTGCTTCATGTCTCACTGTTTTCTCAGGGCAAAACGCACGCAGTAACATTTTCATAGACCTGCCTGCTTATTTCTCTCTCAAGATTTGGCAACCCATTTCAACTTTCACAGTGGCTTCAGCGTGCATATAGGCTCCATGTTTCCCTCAAGAGTTTAATGTGACGCTACAGATTGCACTGTTTTATACGCTTTTTTATAAACATTTTACAGAATCTGCAGTTACCATGACTACTAAATTATCTAACTATATAAATGCCGACCAACTTCCGCACCCTCGGTGTCCACACCCCACAGCTCTGTTATCGACTAAACAACGCACCGCCAGACCACATGTCGCCAACTGACTCGCCACGCCGGCCGCGCTGAATTTACGCCTCGCGTAGGGGACATCTCACTGCTCAATACACCTTTTCCACCGCGCAACATAATTAATTCTACTCACCAAATGTCGGACAAAACGGAAAGGGAGGCAGCTTCGTACCGTTTACCGTGCGCACGACCTCATCACCACAACAGCACGCAGCCGCTGCGGGGTTTTTTTCCTTTTTTTCCAAACTTTTTTTTTGGTCACCATTTTCTCCAGGCACCATTTCTGGTGTAACGTCGGGTGTTTCTTTTCACCAGCCAATCACCTTTCACGTTGCCACGTCCGTTGCCACGTCGCGCTGACGTACGCTAAACAAGCGCAGCCGTGCGCACAATGCAAACGAGCCCAAAGGCGCGCAAAAATCAGCCGACCATTGCTTAGACACAAAGTCAGACCTGGCAACGCAGCCTACGCCAATCATGTGTGAGAGATCTACAAGCTATGGGGCAGAGACGCCACCGTATCTTAGCAACAACTACAGCGCTCACTCTCATTGGTCGTGTCACGCTAAGAGCAGTCTCCAGACAATGGCATCGCAGACAGCTTGCTGTTACTGCTGTAGCCATCACACGCAGTTGCAGCACGACGGACAGGGCGCTGTGATAGCTGGCATGTCGCTAACGCTAACCTGGTTGTCATGCCTGCAGCGGCTGTGCAATCACTTTGTCAACAATGCACGTTCGTGTGGTGAATGTCTATATTGCTGCTCAGTTCGTCCATTGTAGATGGTGTATGTTTGTGTGTGTCTTCTGGAGAACTTATAGCTCCACAGCAACTACAGTAACTAACGTAATGGCAGGACCGCCCCGTGCAACGCATATTAGGCTGCATTATGGTCATGTAGTAATTTCAGATAATTTCGCTCCGATTACAGCAGTGTTTATCAACCCTTTCACGCCCCCCCCCCCCCCCCCCCCCCCAAATACACGTACTTGATCTGGGACCCCCCCATTCTGTTTGACTCCGTTCCACAAGTAAATATTGTGAAAATAGCCGATCTACAAGCTCGAAACGCCTCACGTTCACAGGCTTTGTAAGCTTGGAGATCGGCTATTTTCTACATGATTGCCTCTTTCTTACATTCTTTGCCAATGTGGCCCATGTTTTCATAGCATAGTTTATTGACTACTTCTGTTGCAGAAATGGCCATTTCCTTTACTTTCGGTTTTTTATTGTCTCCGCCAGGCCGAAAGGCATGGCGCAAGACTATGTTTCACCCCCTGTCCGTCCGTCTGTGATAGCTAATCTCTCACATCGTTGACTTGATCGCAGCAAAATAACAGCCCGATGTGGAGAGTCAGTGAGAGCTGCATAAACGACGTAAAATCTGTCAAAAGGAGTCTGTACGGCTGTCGATAAATGAACACATGACGTCGGTGGGAGAGCAGATATTGTGTCTTTTGGACAAACAGCAGCGTGGTGCTGATGTTTGTTGTGTGAAGCAGCTTAATGTCAGAGTGTTTGTGTTGGAGCGCCTCAGTGCGGCTGCAGAGTTCATGTGCAACCTCTTCCAGAGAGACACAGAGACACTAGAAACTCTGCTGGGGAAAAAAAACACTGCTGGGCATTGACTTTCCTATGGACATTGATCTACACACTGCAGGTATATCTGCTACACACACAACATCAAACTACACACTGCAGGTATGATGCAGCGTTTGCATTACAGCCAGCATGCCAGCGTAGTTCCCATATGGTTTCAAGGTGGGCTAAACCATATGGACCCCATGTCAGCAATGTCAGCGGCATCCACTTCAGTCCCAACTGCGATGCCCATGCAGGCTATAAGTAGCTTCTACCTGGCCCTTAGGTGGGCCCCAACTAGCCATGTTTATGTGGGACCAAGGCGGGTCCTAACTGGGTTTGCCCATGCAGGCTTTAACTGGGTTCTACCTGGGCCCTAGGTGTACCCTAACCAACCACAGTGCAGTGCCCATCGCTCCAATTGTTGTGACGTCAGGGCTCTCAATACTGCACATTGGTGGAGGAGGAGGGGCCGCAGGGCGACCGCACACATCGCTGAACCAATGGTAGCCCACGGATGTTTCCTCTGTGGATTTACAATCTGCCCCTCTATGCCACATATCATCCGCACTACAGGGTCTTCACTGACCGAGCCACGGCCCCACTGACCCTCATGACGCTACGCCACTTAAACGTGCGGCAGCATGCGCTGGGTTGCCAGGTTTGCACAGCCTGCACCAGAAACAAGCAACCACCTTCATGAAAAAAAAAAAAACACCGAAATGGTCCGCAATGTTCCAGGGGTGTCCCCGCGCGTCCCAACACTCCACAGGGGGTCAGTGGACCATCAGGGGGTCCGCGGACCCCCTGTGGACCCCCTGAAACATAAGAAATATTCTTTCTTCAAATTTTTTCCTTTTTCAAAAAAACTTTTCCACAGTTTCACTCCGGCGATTTGGGTCCCCCAATATACACACGGCTGGGCCCCGTGCGCGGCTGGGGTTGAGGGGGGCGTAGCCCCCCGAAACTCTAGTTATTTTATAATGTTTCTGCCTGCAACAACATGTGAGTGAGTGAGCTAACTGACTGAGCAGAGTGGAGTTGAATGGCTATTTAAAAGACAATGGGGGCCCCCACTGGGTGGGTGAGAAGGTGTCAGTCAGTCTGGTGCAAAGAGGTGAGACAGTAACCAATCGTAGAGCTTGATTTCTAGATCAAATTGATCGTTTAGCAGGCTGTGTGTAGGATAATGAAACCCCAGTCATGCCAGTGTTAAGACCTGAGGCCGCGTCTAAAAGAAATCTAAATCCTAAAACAAATTCGGAAAAAAATATAAAAAAAATGTTTTCACTATTTTTCAAAAATAGCAGATCTACAAGCTCGTAGCGCGGCACTCGGTGCCGCGCTATGAGCTTGTATATCTGCTATTTTTGAATAGCCAAAGACATCTAAAGTGACACAGATGCGTTCCAGGTATCAATGGGTTTATCCATTCAATCCGGGAACGAATCTCTGTCATTTTAGATGTATTTGGGCTATTCAAAAAGAGCAGATATACAAGCTCATAGCGCGGCACCGAGTATATTTTCTAAAGCAAACATTTGTAAGTCAAATCTTTGCTTCTGGGGGTGGTCCCTGGAACAAACTATTTTACAAATGTTCACTTTAAAAAATACATCATTCTAAGATTTGCACAACTTTTCACGATTTTTCTATAAAATAGCAGATCGACAAGCTCACAGCGCGGCACTCTCTGCCACCGCTATGAGCTTGTATATCTGCTATTTTACTACAAATGTCTTCTGAATCGGTTTTCTTAAAAAACGAATGTTGCGATATCAGTGGTTCTCAAAATTTCAAGGACCTCCCAAAAGTATACATATTTGGCCGCAGACCCCCCCATCTCAAAACATTTTGTTCCAGGGACCCCCAGAAGCTAGCTATATCTATATATATCTCTATCTATCTATCTATCTATCTATCTATCTATCTATCTATTTTTTAAGATTATATAGTGACGCGCCATGAGCTTGTAGATCTGCTATTTTTGAATAGCCATGGTATAATATAATATAATAATGGTTAAAGGGGTTAAACATATAGCTAAAATCTAAAATGACACAGATGCGTTCCCTGGTTTGAATGGGTTAAGAAGTGATGGATAAACCTTCCATCCCCCACAAAGGCAGCGATGACCTCCCTGGGGACACGGCCGCCTCTCTTGGTCCCCTGGCAGACAACAAGACAACAAGACAACATGTTTCATGTCCTGACCTCTCTGACCTCTGCTGCCCGGCGAGGCTGTGTGTCTGACGGGGCTCGTTAAGGGGGGGGACTTGTCACGGGGCCTTGTCACTCGAAATGTGTATTTAAAAAAAACACTGTATAGCTCGCAAAACGTGTCTTCTTGGCTGTGGCACCTTGTTTGTTGGCAAAGGTTCCATCAACTGTTGTTGCGGCACAAAGTGACGCACTGCTATTTTTGAAAATCTTGAAAGTGTGAGAACTACTGATTTAGAAGGCATTTGTAGAATCGTCCTCAGATCTTCATGGGTTAACCTCACCTACCATCTCTCTCTCTCTCTCACTCTCACTCTCTCTCTCTCTCTCTCTCTCTCTCTCTCTCTCTCTCTCTCTCTCTCTCTGTGCTGAATCTGTCTCTCAGGTCAGAGTTCACGTTCACCTGAGCAGCACTGAGCCTCTTAGAGGATGAACACATACACACACACACACACACACACACACACACACACACACACACACACACACACACACACACACACACACACATACACACACACGTGCACTAATAGACGTCAGAGTTCTGTGTCACCGTGGTGCTACGGTGCACGAGCAGCCAGATTTCCACCAGTAACAATAACAATAGGATGTCATTACACGTTTATATACATCACAGCAGAAGTAGAAGGGTTGGGCAATGTATGGATATGATATGGACATTGTGAGACTAGATATTGTTTGGGATTTTGCAGTGGTGGAAAGTAACTATAAGTACATTTATTCAAGTACTGTACTTGAGTGCATTTTTTTTTCTTTTTTACTTGACAATACTTTTACTTTCTACTCCACTACAGCTCTGAGGGAAATATTGTACTTTTACTCCACTACAATTATTGGAAAACTTTCCTTTGTAGATTTTATTATCATTACAAAACCACATACCTATATACTGTACATGCACTTTTGTAATTTGAAAATAGACGATGTACAAGCTCACGACACGTCGCAAAGCGATGCTAATCGTCTCTAGGGACCCCCCAAAATCATGTGCGGACCCCCCTGGGGGTCCCTACCCGCAGTTTTGGGAACCACTGAAGTAGGGAATAGCAAATGGTCTTTCGTTGACACATGTATTCATCAAGGTCACTGAACCAACTCACACTGAGTGGTTTATCTTATTAATTAAGCAGCAGGAGGTCATCTACAATTTCACACAGGCTTTACTCGCCGACACAGTGCTAGAGTATGACATGAATATCATCGCTGTCGCCGGAAACCTTGTATCTCCGTAATTCTATAAGCGACGCCCTACTTGGTTGTATACAGTATGAGGCTGTCTATCGCACAAAAGTAGTTAAATTAGCCGATCTACAGCTGTGTTCCCTATAATTAGATTTGTTTTTAAAGTGAAAGCTAAAGTGGTTAAAGGACAACTTTGGTTTTTTACAACTAAGGTTTATATTTTAGCTTGTAATTAAAGTAAATAAATGATGAGTGTAATTTTTTTTTCATTTACTGCTTTCTATAGTTTTAGCAATTTTCACAATCTTTTTTACAGTGTTTTCACAGTGGGCGGGGGCATTCTGTCCGGTGGCTAAATATGTATTTTTTTTAACACATTAACCCGGCGTTTTCTTTATTATTATTTACAGTAGCTCTTCTAGCCCCCAATAACTCACATCTGGCCATCTCAGACAGCCGAACCTTTTTTATTGTGTAAAAAAGGCATATTTAGCCACCGGACAGAATGCCCCCGCCCACTGTAAAAAATATCGCAAAAAATGCTAAAACTATAGAAAGCAGTAAATGAAAAAAAAATTACACTCATCATTTATTTACTTTAATTACAAGCTAAAATATAAACCTTGGTTGTAAAAAAACAAAGTTGTCCTTTAAGTGTGTCTGTGGGTTTTTATAAATGTTGTACCAATGAAAAGTATTAACTCTTTGACTGCCAGATATACATAAATAAATAATGCCAGCGATTTTTCAACTAGTCACAGAATATTTATCTCCAGTATGATCGATCCCCCAAAAGTTTCTAAACACAGAGGCTTTCACTGTGCTTCCGCGGGAAAAAAAAGAAAAAAAAATGTCACCGCGACCCCTCGTTCGCTTGTTATAGGCCGTTGAAAATAGCACGTCTCGTCAAAAATGCAGGGGGAAAAAAAGGAACTCAAGATACAGCCGTTTCTCCAAATACGCTAACCAGGAAGTGGAGGTTGCGGAAGAGCGCCCTCTAGTGGAAAACAACTGAAAACACCTCACTCGTCAAACTCGTGTTTGCCACTGTGGACCAAGACAAAGAGTTAACAACAGCCTGTGACTAAATAATACCTACACTGGATCCCTAGGGAAACGGTTCACGGTTTTGGACAGGGACGACATACTGTCGGATGAATCATCATTTTTCTTTGCAGCATTTCTCTGACAAGTGTGTGTTTAACGGCCGCTTCTGTAAACGTGAGTCATACAGTACATGTAATCTGCCCGCCGGGGGCCATTTTCCTCCACTCCATCCAGGCTTTTCAGATCCGTTATAGCACTGAATAGAAGACGTTTGAATGTGAGCGCAATATTTTACAGGAAGGGGTTTCAGGGTGAACAAAACCAATTTGTGAGCAGACGGGTCTGTGGCGGGAGATTGGCAGCAGTGCGGACGTGAGCGGGATGGTTGAATGAGACCTTATCGGAGTTCAGAGAGCTTGGAGATTGGCTGTTTTCGGCGTGGAGGCAGATAGGTGGGTGGGTTGGTACGTCCTGTGTTCACTTTTCTTTTTTTTTTACTGGGATTAAGATTAACATGTTAGATCGGGTGGCAACTGTAGGAATGTAGGGAAAAACATCTTAATCATAAAGATAAATTCATTTAATTTCGATAGTTCGATAAGCATTTTTCTTTTCTCTGGGATCTCAATTAGCAATGTAAAATCGACAGCCTTAATTTAACTCTGACAGTGTAATAATTTGGACACTGTCGAAGTTAATGACCCGTAAGGGTCCATTTGGTTCCCAACTATCAATCATTTAGATTGGGGTCCCCCTGGAACCCCCTCAAGGACCCCCCCCCCACCAATTGAGAACCATGCCTTAACCCATTAAAACCGGGAAAGCAGCATCAATTTAGATTTTTGCGTTGGCTATTCAAAAATAGCAGATGTACAAGCTCGCAGCGCGTCACTTTGTGCCGCGCTGCGAGCTTGTACATCTGCTATTTTTGAAAAATCTACTACTGATTGAGTAGGCATTTGTAGAATCGGCCTCAGGTCTTACTAGTTTAATGGGATGTCAAAGCGCACGCGCACACACACACACAGCTTCATCTAGCGACCATAGAACAAAGTGTCTTGGTGCAGACATAGCTGTTGGCTGTTATAATGTGCTTGTCAGCAGCAGAGCAGATAAACGTACATGATGTATTCTATTAGGACGCATGTACCTTAGCGACACAAAAAGCCATTATCTGACCACCGCTCTATATTTGTACTACTTCCATTGATTTTCCATTCAGCCGTGGCCATTCTTCCATTTTTACATTCTTCCATGTTCTTCCATTCTTCCAGCTATTTAGGAATGACTGGCCACGGTGAAATGAAGACCATTATCATGGAGGAGGGTGTATAGAATGGAGTGGCGCTGGACGCTAATGACTATCTGTTGAATTTCAGGATATATATATATATATATATATATATATATATATATATATATATAGGCTATAGCATTGGGTGGGGGCTGTGGGTTCTCTCTTTGTTTAGCTGCTGTGTGTGTGTAGGGGTTGTTTCACTAGACAAGGTCACAGCTGTAGCTGCTACTGTGTGTAGCATACTGCTGTGTGTGTGTGTGTGTGTGTGTGTGTGTGTGTGTGCTCACGACACTGAGCTTGTAGATTTTTTTTTCTTCAAATAGTTTCGGTATAGAGGGGGAAATATGGGTGCCTAGTATATACCCCTGGGGTATATCGGCCAACCACGTCTACAGGGTTTAAGTGGTGAAACTTGAAGTTTGTATTATGGCGATTGGTGCAATAAAAATGGTGGAAATTACGTATTTATTTTCCTTTCCAAACTAACCAAAAACCTCAACGTTTCTTCTGCTCTGAGCATAGCCTGTTAGTTGAAGCATCTGCACTGATTGCTACAGCTATGCTATTAACATTTAAACATGTTCCCATCGGAGCAGATGGAGATGAATGATTGGAGATCAGCTTTAATTGCATAAAACATAAGTGGTCCATCCCAGTGCTTCCCTGTGGCCTGCAGCTGCACAGCTGCAGGACCGGTAGTAGCCAGCAGCGTTGCCAGATCTTGCGAGAGAAATAAGCAGCCAGGTCAAAACAAGCCCAAAAGAAGCGACAATGGGCCACATGAGCACTTTAAACCGGTATGCATTGGCTATTTGAACATTGCCGATCTACAAGCTCACAACGCATCGCATCGTGACGCGTTGTGAGCTTGCAGATCTGCAGAACAGTGCCCTCGAACGCCCTTCAACAGCGCCCTCCAACAGCGCCCAGCAACCTTGTATGTGTGTTGTTTTTAAACAACACACATCTTTATGAACAACAAATGGGGTTCCACGGCCAAATACATAGTCCTTGACATTAAAATGTTTGTGAACCACTTGGTTTAAACAACATTAGGAAACAAGCTTAAATAAGCAACTACACTTTAGAAACAAGCCCAATAAACCGCAACCGGCATCTACTAATATTTAAAGGGATTCTAGGCAAGTTCAGAGATCTTGATTTTCAAACTTTGTTTTATTGGTTTTTCTGCACATTGATAACAAATTCAGTTCATTCAGTTCATAATATGTGCCATAGAGGGAAAGGGAAACAAAAACGTAACGTAAAACGTAAAAACGGGTGACGCAGGGGGGACTTCTGAACGGGCCATGCCGAAAATAGGTTGCTTTATTCGGATACAATGCGTGTCACTGCCCGCCGCTGCCGGTTCTCTGAATTTGTATTTTTAAATAGGCTCTCTCATGATAAATTGACCACATATATGAAGTTAAACAACTAAATTCTATCCAAACGATATCTTAAAAGTAAATTCCGTCCCTCAAAAAAGACGTTTGAGAGCGTTTTAAAACCGAAAGTAAAAGGTAAAAACAGCGCAGCAGAAAACAATGGTGGCTCGTTCCATTTTTGTCGGCTGCACTCGGTTCCATTCGGTTTCACTCGAACAGTTCACACGGACGCGCACGGACGGGCACGGACGCGCACATGCGTGCGTTTCATTTACGTCCCGGAATTTATGTTCATCAAAAAATGGCACATTTTTATATATTTTTTAAAAATATATAGAAATTGTTAAAGTAACCGTTTAGGAATCAGACCGTTAAGTGGGAATCGTTGAGGAACCACAATTGTCAAAATCCTACAAGGATCCCAAGCCCTACCTGTAGTGATTTTAGCTGTGTGTGAGCAGAGTTCAGTCTAGTCCAGGCTGGAGCAGCCTGTAGACTCTTGCAGGAAGAGGATTGCTTAATAAAGTCCAAATTCCTCTGAGCGCTGATGGAATGTGCTTCCACAGAAATGCACTCATCAAATACACACTGCTAATAGCCTTAGATGGTGGCTGTGGTGGCAGCACGTTGGGAATGGAAGCGTGTGTGTGCGTGTGTGCAGGGGTGCAATGCTCAGTGGACGGGGTTGCACGCCAAGCAACCACTTATTTGGCCAGGGGGACGCGCAGGCACACGCATAGATTTAAAACTACTTTAAATTCACACTTCATCAAAGTTTACAAAGGCTCCCGACTCACGCCAGGTACATTAACATAGGAATTAGCCTATATGCATATCAATTGCCCATTGTGTGACCTGTACTGTAGGTGTTAAGCGACGTGCGCGTCACGTCATTAAAATAGAGAGCAACCACTTCTCAAATGAGCATAGCATCACTGCGTGTGTGTGTGCGTGTGTGTGCGTGTGTGTGCGTGTGTGCGCGTGTGTGTGAGTGTGTGTGTGTGTGTGTGTGTGTGTGTGTGTGTGTGTGTGTGTGTGTGTGTGCGTGCGTGCGTGCGTGCGTGCGTGTGTGCGTGTGTGTGCGTGCGTGCGTGCGTGTGTGTGTGTGTGTGTGTGTGCGTGTGTGTGTGTGTGTGTGTGTTCACACAGTCCTCATAAAGCCTGGCTTAACGTGTTTCAGTGGAACTACTGGCATCATGCTGACACGTTTCCCTGCCGCCACATGCTGTCGATAGTTTTTCTTTCCATGTAATCACATTAGCCAAACACTGACATATAAAAAGATACTGTGTATGTTGTTGCTCAAAGACACTTCAACCGGTCATATTCGACACATTGCTGGCCAGGCCTGGGACGACCGGGGACTCCTGCTCCCCAGGCGGGCTCTCTAACCATTCAGCTATGGTAACAACCTACGTATCTACCTACCTACATACATACATACATACATACATACATACATACATACATACATACATACACATACCTACCTACCTACCTACCTACCTACCTACCTTACCGACATACATACATACATACCTACCTGCCTGCCTACCTTCCTTACCTACATACATAACATACATCAGTGGTTCTCAAACTTTTTCATGTCAAGGACCCCCAAATTGACACTTATCAGCCCGCGGACCCCCATTTTAAAAGATATGCCAGATATGACCCCATAAGAGAAGATTTTTACGGCTCTAGCAGTGATTCTCAACCATTTTAATTTCAAGGACCCCCAGTGTGACATGCATTAGGGCTACGGACCCCATTTAATGGCATTTATATCTCTGGGACCCCAATTCATATTGTAAAATCAATGTTAATTTAACTCTGAGAGTGTCCAAATGGAACCAAATGGACCCGTTAGGGTCCATAGCTGGGGACCCCCTGGAACCCCCTCAAGTACCCCTGGGGGTCCCCGGACCCCACTTTGAGAACCAATGACATACATAACATTACTACCTACCTACCTTCCTACACACGCACGCACGCACGCACGCACGCACGCACGCACGCACGCGCACACACACACACACACACACACACATACATACCCGCATATCATGCCTACCTACCAAGAGCTGTGTCAGCAGTGGGTGCAGCCGTCAAAGTCGCTGTGTAATGATTTAGTACTGACGTGGGCACACGGCCCGGAGGAGTCTGATCATCATCATTCATCATCACAACGTCTTCTATTTAGAAATCCAGCCATTCGTGCCCATTTCTGGACGGATGTCTCATTTAAAATCCACTCTGATCTCCTTTTCTCCTCTCTCCCTCCGTCTGTCTGACTTTGTACTTTGCAGGAGTTTTCTAACTCGAGAGAGAGGTAGCTATAGTGATTAATTATGTCTGTCAGATTTGAAAAACGGTGTTTGCTCCGAAACGACCTCGGTGGCTTGGGCTCTGAAAGTCGCGATTGTGGCGCGCCGGCCGCCGTTCTCTGGACGCACGACGAGAGAGAGGGAGAGAGAGAGGTAGATGCATATCCTTGGTGTCGGGTGGAAAGCTTGCATGTCTAAAAAGAAGTTGCTTTCCAATAGGTCTCTCACTGTAGTTCATCATAACCTTTATTTAAACTCGAAGTACCGTTGAGGGGCAGGCCCTCATTTTCAATGTAGTCGAGATACACAACATAATAATCAACAGGAATAAACATTTAAATACATTCATATTAACATACGATTTAGAGGACAGAGAAAACTCAGACATATTCAATAGAAAATGGAAATATGGAGATACAAGGTCAGAGGAGAGAGAGAGTTGGTTATAAATGCCAGGGAGGGAAGGAGCAATGAAAGGCGAGTGAGTGAGAGAGTTGTGAGTTGAATAGCAAGAGGAAGATGAGAGTGGAGTAAAGGAAATGGAAAACTAGATAATAGTCATACATCAACAACTGTCTTTCCTCAATTAAGGCCCAAGAGTTTCAAAACTTCAGTGGATCAGACTTGGATTTTGAGTTCAAAACAAAACAAAAACAAAACAGGATTGTGATCACTTTGATATCCAATCATAGAATTATCTCAGTAAACATTATGTAATTAATCTGATCCACTTGGATAGTAATTGTCTCCGCTAGGCTGAAGGCGGGGCCGAGACTATGTTTTGGCCCCTGTTCGTCCGCCCGTCCGTGTGTCCGTGTGTGTGTGTGTTATATTATATATAATTATACAACTCCTACAGATTTTGGACAGATCTGTCTGATTTTTCATATTCCATTCTGATTGGCTAAGATTGGCATCTAAAGTTTGCAGGAGTGGCTCGTTTGGGGACATGGGACATTCTGCACATAGTTTGTTGGCACTTTTAAGTATAATTGATGCCAATACTTTTGTAGTCTGGGAGACTAGCCCCTGCTGTCTGGGACAGCGGGGCGCGGCCACTGAGTTCTGATTCAAATCAATAGCCAATGAAGAAAAGGGGGCGGGATCCACATGCAGTGGGTGTTGCATGGAAATAGGAGCGACGGGAAGCAATTTCTCCTTGAGAAATTGCGGCCGCCATTGTTGTGTACTGCTGTTTGCCTCTCGTTGGACTGTTTAGACGAGTTGCACAGCTCTCAGACCGTAAGAGGCGTGTCCGCTCAGATTCTGAGCGTAAGTTACATCCCGCCCACAAATACAGGGGTTTTGGCCCAGAAGTTCCTCGCCCCTCCCGTTTGTATGTGAGAGCTGGCGAAAACTTCTGGGAACTCAGATTAATACTTTTGTACTTTTACTCTAGTAAAATTTGCAATATGGAGCATTTCCATATGCCTTCTAAAATAGCAGATGTACAAGCTTGCAGCGCGGCATACAGTGTATATCTGTGTATATCTGCTATTTTTGAATAGCCAACGCAAAACAATATAAAGTGACACAGATGCTGTCGCTGTTTTAATGGGTTAAGGACTGTCATTTATTTATTTTGTGTCAAACACTGAAGATGTTTCTGGCAACTAAAAGGAAGACGGGCTGTTATTTGAGAGCCGGTGTTCATTATGGGTTTTAGAGGGATGTATGTAAACAAAGCATTGTTCAATTAATCATCACCCCTCCTCTGTTATTAACTCATGTTCTGATTCTATAGAGAATCTTCCATGCTGTCTTGTACCTGTGTTAGAACGGCATCAATGATTAACACAGACAAGCAGTAGTTCCTCAAACACACGCTAACCACTTAAGCCCCATATGCTTCTCGTACCACAAGTACAAATAGCCGATCTACAAGCTCATGATTATAAAGAGAAGATGCCATGCTGTCTTATCTGTTAAACTTCATAACTTGTTTTTGGATGTGCACAATTATAATTTTATTGTGGTACCTGAAGAGCACAGAGTATGTTTCTGACTGTGTAGTGAGTACAGTATGATATACGTTTTATTTTATTTTCCTGAGCCAATTATCTGATAAATGTTAAATAATGTTGTATGTTGTTCATGGCAGGTGAGCCAGTAGGATACAACAGCAGCAGCAACACAGAAATATGTGTGGAGGAATTTCATCGCATAAGAGCTAAATTATGGAGAAAGAAAAGGGTAAACATAATTGGCTACTCTGTGATCAGTTAATCTCCACACCGTTGGCCCCATCGCAGCAAAACTGTGCACACACACACACACACACTCCCTGGATGCCAGAGCAGAACCTCTGCCCCGAATTAGCCTTTTGCAAAACACATCTTTTGATATCACTCCAGACTGTGTCCAAACATCACGCAAATTGGTACACATTATCTCCATAGTCATTAAACCAAATGGGTCTTTCAGATTTTTCATATTCCATCCTGATTGCCTAAGATTAGCTTCCAAAGTTTGCAGGAGTGGTCCATTTTGAACAAAATGCCTCAAATCATGAACGCGATTGCCATGAAACTTTGCACGCACATTGCCACTAGGCCGAGGAACACATGCCACACTTTTCACATTGTCCTGTTATAGCGCCACCATGAGGTATATTTTTGCTAAACAATCTTTTTTAATATTACTCCTACAGATTTTGTCCAAACACAAATAGGTACACATTATCTCTATAGTCATTTGATCAAGACGGATGTGTTTGATTTTTCATATTCCATCCTGATTGGCGCATTTCAAACATTGCTGGCCCACAATAACCTACCTGACCTGGCGGAGACCTGTGCTCCGAGGAACACTTTTTCTTGTTGTCATTGTACTGCTTTGCTAGACAACAGCACAATTACAATGGTCCTCCCTGAATTTAAAAACAGCATTAATAAGAACAGCACTCAAAGTGTGGTCTGGATTTGTGTTGTTAAAATGTTTGAAACATACTAAATATTTCACATTTTTGTCTAGATTTTCTTTAAAAAGTGTAGATCTATAAGCTGTGACGCGTTGTGAGCTTGTAGATCGTCTATTTTCAAATAGTCAATGTATAGGGTTCAAGTGTAAAAACTGGTCACTTCTTTGGGGCTTGTTTTCGTAGACCTGGCCCGCTTGTTTCTATTGCCAAATCTGGCAACACTGTTTCCTTGGCCTGATGCTGGCTGCACAGTGGCCTTGTGACCTCATTAGTGTCCCGTATCAGTCCCTGGCGATCTGGAAGCTGTCTGCCTGTTTCCCCTACTGCTGTTATCTCTGTCCAAGCAAGCAAAGAGCATGTTAACCACTTTCAACCTGAAAGTGGCCCTATTTTGGGCATGTCATTATTTCTAGACAAGGGCTGTAGTTATTCTATTATCTCGGAATCCCCACCCGATGATGTCAGTGGTATGCAGGTTTCTGAACTGTCCATTAGCCCACCAACGACACACAGAGTGAGTAGACAATGGTGCCATCTTATAAAGAGTAACCAGCTCAGTCAGTGGGCTTGTGGTTAGAGTGTCTGCCCTACGAGATACTAGCGTCATGTCCAGGGGTTGAACTTGTATGTCGTTGGGATCCTCCAGCAAAGGGGGGTGGAGTTAGCTGGCTTTGCTGACTCCAGGCTCCACCCCCTTTTGACCTCCAACCTCATTGTGAGCTTGGAGGTCCATTTGGCTGTTCTTATCAATGATGAAGAAAACCTCCTAACTCTTTTTCATTTCCTGAAAAATGGCTGGCTGTGGAATGTACTTGTTCATCAAGCTGCCTCATGCTACAGAAACAGGAGATAGGCTCCTGCCCTATGGGCCACATGGCTCAGCAAGGCTTACTTACTTTACCTTATAATGAGTTGTGACCAATTATATGAAGTTAAAATGGATGAAGTGGTTAAATATAAGGTGTCACATGGACTGGTAGTGTGTACAGTACTTCCTCTTCCATCTCATCATGTATATTCCTCTCTTATGCTATGTTGCACGACGGTATTAGCAAAGAACTGATGTACAAGCTGACAACGTGTCGTGATGAATTAAGCTTCACTGTCACACAAAACCGCCTCGACACCGCCTTGAGCATAAAGTAATTAAAGAATGATAAAAGACAACTGTGCATGCGTGTGTGCACGTGTTTTCTGCCAGAGAGAGAGAGAGAGAGAGAGAGAGAGAGAGAGAGAGAGAGAGAGAGAGACACCAAGCTACCTTTGCCTACATGTACACTGCATATAAATGTTTGTAATTAGAACAACAGTACATTGAGGTACAAATTCACAATACAAGGTCTGCTAAACTGGAAGACTCATTAAGCACTGAGCTTGTTTAAGATGA